>NC_090760.1:8858348-8883348 GCF_036898095.1 Palaemon carinicauda | reverse complement strand
TTGTTACTCTTCTTAAAATATATTTTTGGGCTCAAGCCATGGCGTCCTGATGGAAGGTTCCTGTTTGGTAGCTTCCTTGGGTATAAGACTACTAAGATATTCCCAGAGAATTTAACCACAGGTTATCACAGAATTCTAACTTCTGGAGCGAGTATCTCAAAGGTTTCCCTTTAAGACATCGTAATACAACAGGGGACACGCATGTCTGGTCGTGCCACATAGCTATCTCCACCCCGAACAGAGTTAACGCTTCGGTGTGTAAGGGCTGAGAATAGCTGGGAGCCGTTCCACAGCTAATCTCACTCGTGGCTACTACTGATACTCGAGACGTAAACAAACGGACGCCATTGCTCTAATGACGTCACGAGCGTCTTTATCCTTTGTTTAGTAGCTGCCCTACTGAGACGGATTTTCCCTTGTGTGAACTTTATCGTTTTGCATCTTCGCTATGTCGTTACCTTCAGCCTCGCCTTCTTCTGGAAAGTTGAGTACAAGGTTCCAGTATTGTTTAATTAAGCTCTGGCCGTAAAGTAAATATTATTTTGCGAAATAATTGATGTTTTGTGGCAGAGCTGTGCCTCTACCGGACCCGCCATTTTATGGCTTCGTTGTTGTTTTGCATGTCTTATTTAGTTAGCTACAACAACGCTTCCGGCCTTATATACTAATCGAATACATTAGTTTATTTAGTCTTCATAGCTAGGAACTTTTATTTCGTGTTTAGACGCTTTTTATCGGTCATCGATTGACCTCATACCAGTCGGCTACTATAGCCCCCAGGCCAGGAGCCTATATACAAGTGTTCATGCATGATTTATCAGTGATCCTAGACTAAGTTATGAAGATAGTGGCATTATTATTTTACAATACTTTTGACTAGTGATGCAAATGTTTTCGCCTTCAGGGACCATATAGGGGATAGGCTAGTCAGTGATTCTTACTAGCCTAACCTAACCTTAGGACCCCTATATGCTTCCTTCATCCCCTGCCTTGGCATTCCCTCTAATTAGCCTTGATCCCTTTTCTGAGTAAAGGGATTCATTGTCTAATAGAGTATTATATCGCCTCTCAGTCCTCCCTAAAGGAATGAACCCCCTTTAGGATTGCGTCTGAGAGTGAGGTTAGGCTAGCCTACCTCTATGGCTAGGATAGTCTGCGACTTTCCTGCGATAGCGATACGTCTTCTTCCTTGCCTAGTTCAGGACTTTTAGCCCTGATCTAGGTCGGGTTAGGAAGGTTTCTCTGTTCCATGCTGAAACTGTACTCTTGCACCGTTTTAGCCGATCAGCCTAATCTTAAGTTAGGGAGTGTCCTCCCTTCCTTTTGTGGCCGCTCTGGTACAGAAACCCTTCCTGGGAAGACCCCTCTCTTCTCCCTCCCCACCTATCTCTTGTATAGCCTAGCCTATGCTTAGGTTAGTTTATACTCATCTGTCCCCTGTCCTACAACTCCTCCTTAGGGTGGATGAGTAGGGCTACCCGAGCTTCCTTGTGCAGTCCGCTCTGGTACATATACCTTCATAGTGTCCTATAAGGTTAGTTCCTAGTGTAGCTCTGCATAAGGGAGTCTCCCCCCCCCCCCATCTTGGGTGTTCCCTAGTCCTCCCTTGGGCTACCTGCTCCCGGTCCCTAGTGACCCCTGCATATGGATGATAGAGCCTGTCTCTATCATGGGTACACCCCCTCAGGGAGGGGGAGGGATGTCTGGAACCCTGAAGGTACTTCCTGCATCCTTCCCCCCCTCCCCCTGTCTCTCTATCTATCTGGGTGCCGGTCTCTTGCCGCCTCTTATGCCGGCAATACCTGCCTCTTGGTGACTTCCCTACCCTTGCCGCCAGCCCCCCGTGTTCCGAGGGACTGCCGGCTGCCGCCGGCTACTACCGGCGGCTCTCCTACTCCTATCTAATCGTCCGCTTGCCGGTCGATCTCCGGAGTGCCGGCATATACTGCCGGCAACCCGATACTACCTGTACCATCCTTACCCCAGTCACCAATCCGGCATCCTCCGGCTGCCGGAGCCGCCGCTCCCTGCCGGCGTGCCGCCGTTGTGCCGGCGGCCGCCATCCTGGTATCTAACTGACTTTTGAAAATTGTCTGTTCTAATGCCAGAATCTATGCTGGAGCGAGCTCCGGCGTGCCGGCGGCTTGCCGGATACCCCGGAGGCGTCAAGAATACTTGCACCCCCTCTCTGTAGCTATCATAAGACTAAGATAGCCCTACCTGGCAAATAGATAAGCTGCTTTGCTTCTAAGATCAGTACCTAGTACTGCTCTATTAGTGATCATGCTGTCTCTTTGCATTCTTCTATTTCCAGCATGCTATGTGCATCTTAGCACGGCTGGTTGCCAGAAGCAGTTACCCTTAATGAGACCTTCTGGCTCTTATCTGGGAACCGAATGAATTCGATCCCAACCTTGTCCTTGGCTTTCCATGGAGTTCCAATATAATGGGAATCCTAGGAAACTATATCCAATGATCTCGGTCATTTGGATTATCCCAGGACCAAGCCTATGGTAACCAGCCGGGCGAGATGCATGGAGCGTGTTCTCCTTTACTGTTTCACTCTCTATGCATCACACCTTATATAAGTTAAAATTAATGATTAATATTAACTTAATTTAAGAGCCATTCCTATGACTCCCCCATACTCATTTTCTCTTTCTTCCACAGGAGGAGCAGATGAAGTGCGATTTCGCATACTGTGCCGTGAAACGCTCCCAGTTTTACGGACATACGGCGTGCAGGACTCACGCCCCTTGCTCAGACAAGAGAGGGGATTGGAAGTTCTGGAATCCACTGGATTGTACGGTCTGCCAGGCCTACCTAGTTGAGGCCTTCCATAACCCTCCCTCAGCGGAGGTTAGAGACATTGCTCGTGAGAAACTGCGCAAGTGGGTGCGTGGTTTTCAGAGGAATGCCACTGGACCGTACCTGGCCACCGAAGAACTGAGGTCCCTGCTGTTCCCTAAGGCCTCCCCTGATTCAGTGGTTCCAAAGGAAGCAATCCCCACTGTCCAAATTACGGTGGAACCTGATGTGGTCATGGCTCAGTCCATGCACGAGTGTCGCCTAGATTCCGAAGAGGATGAACAGATCTCTGACGTCTCGGAAGACACGGAGAAGACGCTTATGGCTCAAGGAGCCGAAGAGGACGAAGACAAGGTGGAATACACCGAGTCGGAGATTGGAGCTACTCCCTCGTCCATCCCTCCGCCTACTCCTACACCGACGGATGTGTCCATTCCGTCTACCTCCTCGACCCCGGATCCTTCTTCCTCTACACAAGAACTGATCCGACTGATTAGAGCTGTCATGGACGACAGACTGAAGGAGAACCAGGAGTCCATCAGGTCTATGATTGGATCCAGAGAACCGAAGAAGATCTCGGTTAAGGATCTCCCAGCTTGCTCTCATGCCAACCCGTGGAGGTATGCAGAGCATATGGTTATTGCGACCGGCAGGATCTTTGTTAGTGACAAAATCGGCACGGTCCCGTTGGAAGATGTGGAATTCTTCCCAAGCTTCGAGGCCTACCCGGACTGTTACGTCCGGCTTCGTTCTGAACCTGCCTCGAAGGAGGAGACCGAACCTAAGGAAGAGATAGTGTTCGATCTCGCAAAGGCCCAGGCTATGCTAGCCTCCGCATTTAAGAGCAGGGGCTTTACCTGCTCTAAGCTTCCTGCCTTGAGCAAGAAGCATCCTACTTATGTCGCTCCCGACACTGCGATTCTTCCATTTTTGGAAAAGGCCTTGGCTGCATGCCTTAAGGCGGCGGAAGAAGGGAAACCCTGCCCTGCACTGGAGGAGTGCAGACCCTTCTCCATCGTAACGCCCCCTGACACTAGACAATGGAAAGATGTCCAACATACTTTCGTTGTGGGTAGGCTTGATCCTGACGTTGCCGGACGTCAGTTTAATGAAGACCTCCCTAAGCTCAATGATCACCTCCTTCGCCGGGAACAAGACACGAAGGAGAGGCTTGCAGCGTCTCTTTCTCATCAAGTCCAACTTGAAGTTATGGCCTGTGACACAGCAGTACCCGATCACTACATGGTACTGGCCAAATCCCACTTACTGACGGTAATGAAGGACTTGTACCATTTCATAAAGGCTCGTAGAGCCTGTCGTGAATTCGTGTTTGTCGGTGCCACCGTGAAACACGAACCCCGGAGGCTGATTTCCTCCAACATCTGGGGAAAGCACCTGTTTCCTTCGGACCTTGTCAAGGAAATAACGGACAGAGCCGCCACGGAGAATAGGAACCTTCTCCACAAGTGGGGCATGTCCAGGAAAAGGAAAACCTCTCAGGACGATGGACCTCAGCCTAAGAGGAAACCTCAGAAACCGAAACCCCAGCAACGTCAACAAAGACGTCAGTTTCCGGGACCCGCTACCTCCCAAGTGGTTGCCCAACCACAACAGACCTTTCAATTGGTCCCCCAACCGGTGTTGTCACAGTCACCGGTCTTCACCCCTGCCTTTGAACAGCCATCCACTACCTTTCATGCCAGAGGTAGAGGCTCGTCCAGGGGTGCAAGCAGAGACGCCTCTCGTCGTCCCTCCAGAGGTAGAGGAGGAAAGGGAGCTAGCGGCCGAGGCAACAAGTCCTCGGGACACCAGAAGCAATGAAGTGCTTCCGGTGGGAGGAAGACTCCGCCAATTCCAGGATCGTTGGACCTTCGATCCTTGGGCACACAGCATCATCAAGAACGGTCTAGGCTGGAGTTGGGTGCAACCACCCCCAATCTTCCAGCGGTTCTTCCAACAATCGACCCCCATTCTGGAAGAATATGTTCTAGACCTCTTGAACAAGAAGGTGATAAGGAAGGTAAAGTCCACCAGGTTCCAAGGGAGACTGTTTTGCGTTCCCAAGAAGGACTCAGACAAGCTCAGAGTCATTCTGGACTTATCCCCCCTCAACAAGTTCATAGAGAACAACAAATTCAAGATGCTGACGCTTCAACAAATAAGGACCCTTCTGCCTCAAGGTTCCTACACGGTCTCT
The DNA here is from genome assembly GCF_036898095.1 of Palaemon carinicauda. Classification (NCBI taxonomy): domain Eukaryota; kingdom Metazoa; phylum Arthropoda; class Malacostraca; order Decapoda; family Palaemonidae; genus Palaemon; species Palaemon carinicauda. The sequence goes on along the minus strand of NC_090760.1, from coordinate 8,878,343 downwards.
ATAGACCTGGCGGATGCCTATTGGCACATTCCAATGAACCATCACGCTTCCTCCTACCTAGGATTTCGACTCCAAAGGAAAAGCTACGCCTTCCGGGCCATGCCATTCGGCCTCAATGTGGCCCCTCGGATCTTCACAAAGCTGGCGGATGCCATAGTACAACAGCTCCGCCTAAGAAACGTCCAGGTGATGGCCTACCTCGACGACTGGCTAGTCTGGGCTCCATCGCCCGAAGAGTGTACAAAGTCTTGCGACGAAGTTACCCAGTACCTAGAACACCTGGGATTCAAGATCAACGAGAAGAAATCTCGCCTCTCTCCAGCTCAGAAGTTTCAGTGGCTGGGAATCCACTGGAATCTTCAGTCACACCGCCTTTCCATCCCCCAGAAGAAAAGGAAGGAAATAGCAGGGTCTGTCAAGCGACTACTGAAATCCAAACGCATTTCAAGACGACAGCAGGAACGAGTTCTAGGCTCTCTACAATTCGCCTCAGTGACAAACCCAGTGCTTCGTGCACAGCTAAAGGATGCCGCGGGAGTCTGGAGACGATCGGCATCCATCGCTCGAAGAGACCTCAAGAGACGGCTTCCAAACAGACTTCGACGCCTCCTAAAGCCGTGGTCGGAAGCAATGGCCCTGTAAAGGTCCATTCCTCTCCAACACCCTCCTCCATCACTCAACATCCACACGGATGCCTCACTGGAGGGCTGGGGAGGTCACTCCCACCTGAAACAAGCTCAAGGGACCTGGTCTCCACTATTCAAGACGTTCCACATAAACATCTTGGAGGCCATGGCGGTCCTTCTTACTCTGAAGAAGCTATCCCCGCCGCCCTCGATCCACATCCGTCTAACCCTAGACAACTCGGTGGTAGTTCGTTGTCTCAATCGCCAGGGCTCAAGATCGCCCCAGATAAATCAGGTGCTTCTCCCAATCTTCCGTCTGGCGGAGAAGAAGAAGTGGCACCTGTCTGCAGTTCACCTACAAGGATTCCGCAACGTGACAGCGGATGCTCTATCTCGGACAAACCCGATAGAGTCGGAATGGTCTCTAGACGCAAGATCATTCTCCTTCATCTCTCATCAAGTCCCAGAACTTCAGATAGATCTCTTTGCAACGAGCGACAACAATCAACTTCCTCTGTACGTAGCCCCGTACGAGGACCCCAAAGCAGAAGCGGTGGACGCCATGTCACTGGACTGGAACAGATGGTCGAAGATATACCTGTTCCCTCCCACCAACCTTCTGTTGAAAGTCCTCTCCAAATTGAGAACCTTCAAAGGGACAGCGGCCCTAGTGGCTCCCAAGTGGCCCCGGAGCAACTGGTACCCCCTGGTCCTGGAGCTGCAGCCCAAGCTGATCCCTCTCCCGGGCCCAGTTCTCTCTCAACAAGTACAGAAGTCGACTGTCTTCGCTTCATCATCGAAAATCAAGGACCTTCATCTCATGATTTTCTCTCCCTTGCCGCAAAGAAGAGGTTTGGGATCTCGAAGAAAAGTCTAGACTTCCTAGAGGAATACAAGACCGAATCCACGAGACGGCAATATGAATCATCCTGGAGGAAATGGGTCTCCTTTGTTAAAGCAAAAAATCCTAAAGAAATCACCATTGATTTCTGTATGTCCTTCTTCATTCACCTTCATGGACAAGGATTAGCAGCCAATACGATTTCAACCTGCAAATCGGCTTTGACTAGACCAATTCTATATGCTTTCCAAATTGATCTGTCCAACGACATCTTTAACAAACTGCCGAAAGCATGTGCTCGCCTACGCCCAGCACCCCCTCCGAAACCGATCTCCTGGTCACTAGACAAGGTGCTCCATTTCGCCTCCAACTTGGACAACGATTCATGCCCCCTCAAGGATCTGACTCAGAAAGTTATATTTTTATTTGCTCTCGCCTCGGGAGCTCGAGTCAGCGAAATAGTGGCATTATCAAGAGAAAAGGGACACATCCTGTTTGCTGATTCAGGAGAAGTGACCCTCTCCCCTGATCCGACGTTTCTCGCCAAAAATGAATTACCCACCAAAAGATGGGGCCCTTGGAGAATATGCCCCCTGAAGGAGGATGTCTCTCTATGTCCAGTAGAGAGCCTCAAGGTCTATCTTCGCAGAACTTCAAACTTTGGTGGAGGCCAACTCTTCAAAGGAGAAACATCGGGCAGCGACCTGTCACTGAAACAATTAAGAGCGAAAATCACCTACTTCATTCGCAGAGCGGATCCGAACAGTACACCCGCTGGTCATGATCCTAGAAAAGTGGCATCTTCTCTGAACTTCTTTCAGAGCATGGACTTTGAGAGCCTTAAAAACTTTACGGGCTGGAAGTCCTCGCGAGTTTTCTTTAAACATTATGCGAAACAGGTGCACGAAATCAAACATTTTGTGGTAGCCGCAGGTAGTGTTATGAAACCTGCACCTAACTCTGCGTAGAACAGTGAGTTATTTGGGACTCTAACTCTTCGGGTGCCTATGTTGACCCTCGAGTGATTCATAGTGATGTCTAAAAACACTTAGTGCTTTTATAACTGTTCTTATCCCAGGTGAAATGTCATAGTGTTACACAAGTGCCGCATGCCTTGAGCATGATGTGTTATTTAAAGACTTGCGTTCCTCGAGAACGAGTACCTACTAATCCTGAAATTCCCTTTCAGATTCAAGAGCAAGCCTTTATTTCTATGTACATTATTATTACTGTAAATGAACTTTACTTTTGCTGTAAATTATTTAATTTCTGCATTGTGAAATAAAATTTCTATTTTATTACTTATGCGTCTCTTTCAGCTCCTACTTACTATGAAATACATACTGTCATAGTTTTATTTATTCCTCCTTTCTTATGGTCATGAAGAATTTAAGATGTCTATCCTTAAATTATATTCACCTTGTCTCAGTAAGGTTCCTACTCGAATACTTACTTCTGATAATCAGGAGATGAATCCTACACACAGTGCCCAACCACCACTGACCTACTCAGAATGTTCCTATATAATTATCAAACATTCTGCTTCATCTCTAAGCTCTTAAAAAGCTCTTCTGTCAAGATGAATAGTCCTTCAATACCACTTTGACGTCGGCATAGCCCATGGGAACTTCCTACCAATGGGGGGCAGGATACTTCGTTCCTATGGTTCTTATCTAAGATTACTTTGCTATTTTGTCAATGCCTAGGCACTTAACTCTGGGGGGAAAATCTACCACGATACATTGATTCTCTGGTACTCTTCCATCAGGACGCCATGGCTTGAGCCCAAAAAACGGATTTTGAGCGAAGCGAAAAATCTATTTTTGGGTGAGATAGCCATGGCGTCCTGATGGACCCTCCCTACTACTTCGTCAGTTTGTTCCCACCCTACACAATTGTATCATGGTGATGGGCAGCAACTGGCGCCAGGATAAAGACGCTCGTGACGTCATTAGAGCAATGGCGTCCGTTTGTTTACGTCTCGAGTATCAGTAGTAGCCACGAGTGAGATTAGCTGTGGAACGGCTCCCAGCTATTCTCAGCCCTTACACACCGAAGCGTTAACTCTGTTCGGGGTGGAGATAGCTATGTGGCACGACCAGACATGCGTGTCCCCTGTTGTATTACGATGTCTTAAAGGGAAACCTTTGAGATACTCGCTCCAGAAGTTAGAATTCTGTGATAACCTGTGGTTAAATTCTCTGGGAATATCTTAGTAGTCTTATACCCAAGGAAGCTACCAAACAGGAACCTTCCATCAGGACGCCATGGCTATCTCACCCAAAAATAGATTTTTCGCTTCGCTCAAAATCCGTTTATTTTTCTTCGTTTCCTTTCTTCACTGAGCTATTTTCCCTGTTGGAGCTCCTGGGCTTATAGCATCCTGCTTTTCCAACTAGGGTTGTAGCTTGGCAAGTAATAATAATAATAATAATAATAATAATACTGCTGAAATTCGTTTTTCTTCAATTAAGATTGTATGAAATTTAACGCCTCTCCCTTGCTCCCTTTGATGAAAAATTTCACATTTCATATCGATGGGTCGAAGACATTTCGCAGCATTTCCACCAGGCTTCAGTACCCCGGCATTTCTTCATTACTTTTCCTTATAGAATGCACCATGCCTAAATTAGTGGCACACTGTAGATAAAGCATAGCTAAGCGTTTTTTATGCAGTGTAAATGTCTCATTGGTCTACTGGTAAATAGTCGGTGCAGGATGTTAGAGCCATTGTGGAAAACGGAGTTGTTAACCACATTATCCCGATCATCATCTCCTACACCTATTGATGCAAAGGGCGTCGGTTAGATTTCGTCAGTCGTCTCTATTTTGAGCTCTTAATTCATTACTTCTCCATTCATCATTGCTACACACACACACACACACACACACACACACACACACACAGCTGCAAAGGGTCTAACACTTTATATAAGGGCAGCATCATCAGACAATTTTCTTACCAACCTAGTCCAATCCTTCTCCCGAAATACCTACATTATTATTATTATTATTATTATTATTATTATTATTGTTGTTGTTGTTGTTGTTGTCCTTATTATTATTATTATTATCATTATTATTATTATTTTTAATATCATTATTATTATTATTATTATTATTATTATTAGTTAAGCTACAACTCTAGTTGGAAAGGCAGGATGCTATAAGCCCAAGGGTTCCAGCAGGGAAAATAACCCAGTGAGGAAAGGAAATTAGAAAAAAAAAACAAATAGAATACTGTATCTGGGTGTACGCCATCTGGCATTACTACCTCTTCCCGTGTTACATTTGACAGTTCCAGTATTCCTTCAGAAATTAAATTTCCACGATTGATGTACCAGATACTTTTTCCATTTATTCTTTATTCTTCTTATACATTCTTTAATATACCATATCTCCACACTCCCTGAATTTTCCTGTTTATTCTTTTCCGTTTGAAGGAAGTTTTTATATTAATTTTTCAGTTTTTGTTCTGTCGTCATTATCATGTAAGACATTCACGTTTGATCTAGATATTTTCTTAGTTTTTTTTTCCTGAGCTTTATATTCTGTCAACATCCTTTTCTATTTCATTTGTTCCAAACCTACTTAACTCCTCAGCAACTGCTCTACGGACATAGGCCTACGTGCCTGATACTATCTTCCTATTTTCTTGATCATCTTCTATATAATAATAGCAGTAATGATGATAATAATATACTTACATGTTGGAATTATTGCAATAACACCGAATGATATATTGATAATCGTGCATTCTTTTAATTCTCTAATTTCTCAATTAAATCATCATCATCATCTCTTACGCCTATTGACGCAAAGGGCCTCGGTTAGATTTCACCAGTCGTCTCTATCTTGAGCTTTTAAATAAATACTTCTTCATTCATCTCCTACTTCACCCTTCATAGTCCTCAGCCACGTAGGCCTGGGGCTTCAAACTCTCACCCTTCATAGTCCTCAGCCACGTAGACCTGGGCCTTCCAACTCTTCTAGTCCCTTGTGGAGCCCAGCAGAACGTTTGGTGAACTAATCTCTCTTGGGGAGTACTAAGTAAAATAAGCCATTACAACACAAATGAAAAATATTTCCAAAAAGTAAATCTACCTCCAGAAAAAGAAACATATTTGATTTACAAACAATAATTCCCGAAGTCAGCCATATAGGCCTGAATTTTCCAACTCTTCTAGTCCCCCGTGGAGCCCAGGCTGCCCAGCTTAACTTTTGGTGAACTAATCTCTCTTGGGGAGTGCTATGTAAAATAAGCCATCGCAACACAAATGAAAAATATTTCCAAAAAGTAAATCTACCTCCAGGAAAAGAAATATATTTGATTTACAAGCAACAATTCCCGATTTAAATGTCTAAGTCTAGTATGGCCAGTGACATAATCAGGGGACATTGACGTTAGACTTTTCTGTTTCCTTAAGCTTCTTACCAAAACATTTCTCAGCTAAGGGCTGAGTTTATATGTTCATTACGTCATGGTCACATGGTTCAATGCCTTTAGGTTATTATCCTTGTACGTAATTACACTTTAATACTGTTGGATTCTTTCGGTATGACATCAGCCTTCCTTTACAGGGGGTTATACAAATGGTTTGCAGACAGTTAATCAGACTACGAGAATCATAGAAACTTAACGTTCAGTCTAGACTCTAGTCTAGAGCGAACCTTAAAATTTCATCGATTGCCTTTTTCATAACAATTGAAAGTGAAATGATTATTGCCTAAGAGATATTCCTTGAAATTGATCACGGGGAGAGAGAGAGAGAGAGAGAGAGAGAGAGAGAGAGAGAGAGAGAGAGAGAGAGAGAGAGAGAGACTTGATCTGAATTTGATTAGCAAAAAAGATAATAAAAACCAGAGAGAGAGAGAGAGAGAGAGAGAGAGAGAGAGAGAGAGAGAGACTTGATCTGAATTAGATTAGCAAAAAAGATAAATATATATATATATATATATATATATATATATATAGAGAGAGAGAGAGAGGAGAGAGAGAGAGAGAGAGAGAGAGAGAGAGAGAGAGAGAGAGATTCCATGAAACTGATCACGAAGGACAGAGAGAGAGAGAGAGAGAGAGAGAGAGATTCCATGAATCTGGTCACGAAGGAGAGAGAGAGAGAGAGAGAGAGAGAGAGAGAGAGAGAGAGAGAGAGAGAGATTCCATGAAACTGATCACGAAGGAGAGGAGAGAGAGAGAGAGAGAGAGAGAGAGAGAGAGAGAGAGAGAGAGAGAGAGAGAGAGATTCCATGAAACTGATCACGAAGGAGAGAGAGAGAGAGATTTCATGAAACTGATCACGGAGAGAGAGAGAGAGAGAGAGAGAGAGAGAGAGAGAGAGAGAGAGAGAGAGAGAGAGAGAGAGAGAGAGAGAGAGAGAGAGAGAGAGAGTCCATGAAACCCATCACGAAGAAGAAGAAAAAGAAGAGAGAGAATTAATCTGAATTAGATAAGCAACAAAAAGATAATAAAAAAACCAGAGAGAGAGAGAGAGAGAGAGAGAGAGAGAGAGAGAGAGAGAGAGAGAGAGAGAGAGAGAGAGAGAAATTTTGACCGCGTCATCGTGTGTCTTAGTAGTAGTACCCTGAGGAGGAGCCCCTCAGGGCGGCTCTATCTCTCCCGCCGAAAACAGCTGCTTCCCGGCCGCCGGAAATTCTTGGTGTGTCTCCCAGGGAAAGGCTTCCTGTACTGTGGCGACCAACAGGCTGCTGGGCTGGCCTGCCTTGGCTTGGCTTTTACAGGCTGTGTGTGTGGATAACAAACCCATCCTTTTTCACTCATACCTACCCGATGACTCAGCCTTCCAACGGCACGCCCCCGCCTACCTACACCTTTAACAAAGGACGCGTTAATTTATCGAATAACGGTGATTTCACTTTTTATTTCTTGCTGCCTGAGGGAGGCATTGCCAGTTATTATTATTATTATTATTATTATTATTATTATTATTATTATTATTATTATTATTATTATTATTAGTTGCTAAGCTACAACCCTAGTTGGAAAAGCTGGATGCTATTAGCATAGGAGCCCCAAAACAGGGAAAATAGCCCAGTGTATTATTATTATTATTATTATTATTATTATTATTATTATTATTAGTTGCTAAGCTACAACCCTAATAGGAAAAGCAGGATGCTATAAGCACAGGAGCCCCAAACAGGGAAAATAGCCCAGTGAGGAAAGGAAATAAGGAAAAATAAGATATTTTAAAACAGTAACAGTTATGTAGTAGCATATATTGTTATTATTATTAGTTGTTAAGCTACAACCCTAGTTGGAAAAGCAGGATGCCATAAGCACAGGAGCCCCAAACAGGGAAAATAGTCCAGTGAGGAAAGGAAATAAGGAAAAATAAGATATTTTAAAACAGTAACAGTTATGTAGTAATTTGGTGTTTTTTATGTCATGTGTCTAGGGTTAAAATTGTAAGCCTTAATGCAATATCTTCAGAAAACCTAATAATTCCAGTTTAAAGGTTCATTTATATGATGAAATTACATGATAAATACAGCGACAAATAAAGTCTGATTTCTAAACTACTTCGGGATAAAGAAAAATTAATAATCTTGAACTTTAAAGGGTTAAATTCAGCGAATAAGAAAGGCAATACAATGTGCACCATAGCTATGGCCTTGGATATATCTTGAGCTGTGACTGCACTTTAGAACAGGTCTAGTGTTTTTTTTTTTTTTTTTTTCATTTGCAGCTAATTCTCACTGTAGCCTATTAGTAAAACGGAGTTTATAAAGTCCGTATTCAGCATTCCCTTTGTAATAATAATGATAATTGAAATGAAGAAAAGAGCTTTGTGGACCTTGGGCGTTTTATTTACTTATTTTATTTTTTTTTGGTTAGTGAGGGATCATAAGCGCCCAAGGTCTATTGAGTAAGGGCGCCCTTTAAGTTTAAACCTTTCCGTACACCGTAAGGTGTTCTCTTGATTACGATAGTAACAATAAATTGTGTGTGTGTGTGTGTGTGTGTGTGTGTGTTAATGACAATTGACTTAATCTATTTCTTTATTAACCACCAATTTATAGCTCTGAAATTCTCCTTTTAGGTAGTAGGTTGGCCAGGGCACCAGCCACCCGTTGAGATACTACCGCTAGAGAGTTATGGGGTCTTTTGACTGGCCAAACAGTACTACATTGGATCCTCCTCTCTGGTTACGGTTCATTTTCCCTTTGCCTACATACACACTGAATAGTCTGGCATATTCTTTACATATTCTCCTCTATCCTCATACACCTGACAACACTGAGATTACCAAACAATTCTTCATCACCCAAGGGGTTACTGCACTGTACTTGTTCAGTGCCACTTTCCTCTTGGTAAGGGTAGAAGAGACTCTTTAGCTATGGTAAGCAGCTCTTCTAGGAGAAGGACACTCCAAAATCAAACCACTGTTCTCTAGTCTTGGGTAGTGCCATAGCCTCTGTACCATGGCCTTTCACTGTCTTGGGTTAGAGTTCTCTTGCTTGAGGGTACACTCGAGCACACTCTCCTATCTTATTTCTCTTCCTCTTGTTTTGTTAAAGTTTTTATAGTTTATATAGGAGATATTTACTGTTGTTACTCTTCTTAGAATATTTTATTTTCCTTTTTTCCTTTCCGCACTGAGCTATTTTCCCTGTTGGAGCCCCTGGGCTTATAGCATACTGCTTTTCCAACTAGGGTTGTAGCTTAGTAAGTAATAATAATAATAATAATAATATTCCAGCTATCTTTTTTTTCATATTTTCAAATGTATGGCTTTGATTTTATCTTCATTATTATTTATTATCATTAATTGCTAAGCTACAACCTAGTTGGAAAAGCAGAATGCTATAAGCCCAGGGGCTCCAACAGAGAAAATAGCCCAGTGAGGAAAGGAAAAAGGGAAAAATAAAACATTTTAAAACTAACATTAAATAAATATCCTCTATAAACTATGAAAACTTTAACAAAACAAGAGGAAGAGAAATTAGATAAAACAGTGTGCCCGACTGTACCCTCAAGCATGAGAACTCTAACCCAAGACAGTGGAAGACCATGGTGCAGAGGCTATGGCACAACCAAGACTAGAGAAAAATGGTTTGATTTTGGAGTGTCCTTCTCCTGGAAGAGCTGCTTACCATAGCTAAAGTCTTCTCCACCCTTACCAAGAGGAAAGTAGCTACTGAATTATTACAGTGCAGTAACCCCTTGGAAGAAGAATTGATTAATATGTTTTTTTTTCTTCTTGATTTTGGTAATACTTCCATATTAGCTTGCAAACATAAACATTAAAAGTTCTGATCGTTGAGCTAGTGCTTGCGCACTGATATATCTCATGTAAAATTGCAAAAGAACATGACACATTTCAAATAACTAAGATGTAAGATAAAGACATAGGACTACGTCCAATTCTTATTTTCCCACTATCTTATCTTCGCTTTCTGACCTGATGGGTAAGCTAGCTCATGTTAACTTGACAGGATCATGTCCCTATATACGTTTATAGTTTCATTCTAATAGCTCCTTGTAGGAGGGTGGTAAGCCTAATGCGGTGTATAGGCCTAGCTTTGTTTCCGTTTCTTTTCTCCCATTCTGTTGTCCAATCTCTCTCAACTTTTATGTCCTGAGCAATGTTCCCAGACATGGAGATTTATCCCTAGGTTTAGGGATTATGCGTGTCTGATGGGGATAGTTTAAGTAAACCAATATATTATTGCATTTAGTCTGCTTGCACTTATGTGGAGTAGTGAGTAAATTCTATATTAGTGAAGCCTACAGGATAAAATATATATGTGGAAATGGAGATTTTTGGGTGGTTTTGGGGAATTTTTAGACCAATCCACCTGGCAACAGTGGTCCTGAGTATTACTATAGGGATTTCCCTAGTTTCATGTGGGTGATGAATGGCCTTACAGGAATCAGAACCAGACCATATACCATATGTCTTGAATTCATAAACTCTTTTTATATAACTTGAAAACTATTCAAGACCTCACAGTTGTTTCCAACCAGTATGATATTCTTTTGTGCTCAGAAAATTCTGTTTCTAGTATGAGGCACTCTATCTGAGCTACTTATAATTGGTTTTAAGAACCCAGCAATTTTGAAACGGGATACCATTCTGTCAAGAATTGACTATTATTATTATTATTATTATTATTATTATTATTATTATTATTATTATCTGAGCTACAACCCTAGTTGGAAAAGCAGATGCCATAAGCCCAGGGGCTCCAACAGGGAAAGTAGCCCAGTGAGGAAAGGAAACAAGGAAAAATAAAATATTTTAAGTTGAGTAACAACATTAAAATAATTATCTCCTATATAAACTGTAAAAACTTCAACAAAAACAAGAGGAAGAGAAATAAGATACTATAATCCCAGGGGCTCCAACAGGGAAAATAGCACAGTGAGGAAAGGAAACAAGGAAAAATAAAATAATCAAAGACCAGTAACATTAAAAATATCTCCTATATAAACTATGAAAACTGTAACAAAACAAGAGGAAGAGAAATAAGATAGAATAGTGTGTTCGAGTGTACCCTCAAGCAAGAGAACTCTAACCCAAGACAGTGGAAGACCATGATACAGAGGCGCTAGAAAGAAGACATAATTTATGGAAATGGACAAGATTCAACGTTACTTTTCGAGCACGCATTTGCACCATAGACCTGCAATTGAGGAAGGAAATATAAAAATACTGATACAAAATACAAATTATGTAAAGATGAAGAAAAATTTCTGATACTTTTCTTGTTATACTGTAGAAAATGTTAATATTACCATAAGTGCATTTTAGTAAAGAATCCACACCCATGAAAGAAAACAATGAAAAACCCTCTATGGTTTCATATAGACAATAAGGAAAATATAATTAGGTATAGAAATATTATTTTCAAATTATGAGTGGTCAGAAAAAAAACGTTAAACGAAATATAAACTTATATTAAAGAAATGTAAACCTAAACTAAAAAAAAGAAAAGAAAAAAAAAACAGGGTGGCCGTTACATAGATCACACTCGACACAATTATACTGGGCTGGATCTTCTAAGCATTGATGCCAGATATGGGAATTTATCCCCAGATTTGGGTATTTTTGGTGATATTTTGTACAATTTTCTATGGAGAAATATATGTGAGTAAACCTTTATATTGTTGCAATTAGTTTACTTGCAATTATATGGAGTATAGTGAGTAATTTCTATATTAGTAAATCCTACGTGATCAGAAGAAAATATATTTGTGGAAATGGAGATTTTGGGGTTAGTTTTGGAGATTTTTTATCGAGGTTTGGGGATTTCTTTATCGAGTTTTGGGAAATTTTATCGAGTTTTGGGAATTTTCATCGAGTTTTGGGAATTTTTAGACCGCATTTTAACACTGCTTCTAAGTTTTAACGTTAAAGATCCTTGATATTATTCCTTTCCGTGAATTAATTTGTACATTTAATTAAAGTGACTAACTTAGGCCTATAGCTGCTGAAAGTGACGTGATAAAAAATACATATTAGCCTGGATATTTGATGTCAGTGTCTTGACCAAGATTCAAGTATATTTTTCAACTCTTAAACTGCGATGCAAGGTAGGTTATTTTGATTTTACTTATTCATTGCTTCAAGCTATAATAGAATAAGCTAGTTTAAGCTTCCATGGTGTGTTTTAGTCCTTAGATTAATCTTGATAGTGTATTATATACGTAAGTTAATCATGGTAGTGTATTTTATTCACATGTAAAGCGTAAGTGATTTGTTTTACCCTACGTTAGGTTAAGCTTGATTTTATTTACCCATACGTTAGGTTAAGCTTGATTTTTTTTTACCCTACGTTAGGTTAAGCTTGATTTTTTTTTACCCTACGTTAGGTTAAGCTTGATTTTTTTTACCCTACGTTAGGTTAAGCTTGATTTTTTTTACCCTACGGCAGGTTAAGCTTGATTTTTTACCCTACGTAAGGTTAAGCTTGATTTTTTTTTACCCTGCGTTAGGTTAAGCTTGATTTTATTACCCTACGTAAGGTTAAGCTTGAAATATTTTTTTACCGTACGTTACGTTAAGCTTTATTTTTTTTTTACCCTACGTTAGGTTAAGCTTGAACATGTGTAGCTAATTATTGGAATACAATATTGATACTGGAGAGTAATTAACTAGCCTAATTCACAGTAATTGTTTAAGCTACTTGAGGAATCATATATGAATCTATAAATGCTCAATTTATTGATAAATTTATAGCTAAGTTTATTTATATTTTAGGATGTCTGTATTACATCATAACTTGGTAAATATTTACTGTATAATCATGTAGTACTTTTGGAACATGGTTTTAAGGTGTTTTTTATGTAAATTTCCAATTACTTTTGTAATATAGTTTTCTGGTGTTTTTAATGTAATTTTCCATAGGTTACATTATCCTGTAATACTGTAAAATTATACCGATATTTTTTTAGGATATGATGAAAATTAGGGTAAAATGGGGTTTTACAGTTATGTGATTTGATATAATCTATAATGCTGTGGCCTCATCAAACAAGAGACCCTGACTTGACTGCAAACCGCAACCTAACCTGACTGCAAACCCAACTGCGTACCCCAACCTAATCTGACTGCGAACCTTAACCTAATCTGACTGCGAACTTTAACCTATCCTGACTGTAAACCCTAACCGAACTTGACAATAGTTTTATTTGAAGAACAGTACTTCTCTCGTATTTACTGGTGAGTTGAATCGCATATGCTTTAGAAGTTACCCGGAGTTTCATTCATGCTTTCGATGCACGATAATTTATAGTTTTTAGCTCTATGGTGCTTGATTATAAAGCTTAGGGATTAATCTATATTGTGTTATAACAAAACTACTGTATATTCTTGGTTTTCAGACAATTTGTAATGTTATCTTACAAATTCGGCATTTACATTTAATTGCGCAATTTACGCATTCAGAGGTTCCCACTGAATTTTATTTTTGTTTCCTCCAGTTTCAGACACGGCTTTCCCCTATTCCAAATAGAATAGCGGCTATGAATATTGTATGTTTTGTCACCTTCGTGTACAGCTTGTTAATTTATATTTAGCAGCATATGTTCTTGAGGATCTTTTCTCCATAGTGAATAAGGGTATAATGTAAAAATGTCAGTCATATGCTACATTGTTTACTATCGTTTGATGATTAAAATACAGGACAAGCAAAACAGCTTACCCTTTTACCCCCAATGGACGTACTGGTACGTTTCACAAAACTCATCCCTTTACCCCCATGGAAGTACTGGTACGTCCTTGCAAAAAAATGCTATTTAATTTTTTTTTTTGCATATTTTTGATAATTTTTTGAGAAACTTCAGGCATTTTCCAAAAGAATGAGATGAACCTAACCTCTCTATGACGACAATTAAGGCTGTTAGAGCAATTTAAAAAATATATATTGCAAAATGTGTTTGAAAAAAAACGCCCGGGGTTTAAGGTTTGGAAAGTTCCAAATAGCCTGGGGGTAAAAGGGCTAATATCTGATTTGGTTCGAAACAAAAGAGCTGCTTTTTGTAAGGTTGTTATTGTGGCTGTTTGCGTTTATCCAATGATTGTAGTATTATTAACGATACTTTTACCATTATCTTTTAATTTTCTAACCTATTGAAGTAGAAGATGGGATAAATATTATTACCAGGTTACTGTAGATGTTGGATAGTACTGCACAAGAGACGACGCATGAGGAGTTGTGCTATGCTTCAAATCACTGGGTGGAACTTTGTACGAAAATGGTTAGTGGTCGTTGTTTAAAATAAGTACACTTGGTTAATCTTAAATTGTATACATATTGTACTGAAGAGTATCACACTACAGTGTTCATTAACTACGTACTATACTCTACAGTACCGTAGAGTATATAAATGTAGGCTACGTGTGCGGTGAGTTGTCAAAGTAGTCGAGTCATTTGAATGAAAACAGCGAACATTTACAGTACAGTTAAGCTGTACTGTAGTGATATTACTGCACTGTACATATATTACACTAATATACACTACAGTATCAGCGAGTGTCATACAGCACAGTGTTACTAGATAGGAACAAGAGTGTTTTGTTGTAATTGTATGATGGCTACTCGGTAAAATTATAGTTTCGGTCAGTGCAACGACTACGCACTGTACTGGAGCTTTACCGTTTCCAGTGCGTAATGTACACTTGTGCACATGTACTGTACACGAGCTGTTAGGATACTACAGTCAATTTCTTTTAGCGAGGCATACAGTATTTGCACCGACTCGCAGCGGTGCCCTTTTAGCTCGGAAAAGTTTCCTGATCGCTGATTGGTTGGACAAGATAATTCTAACCAATCAGCTAACAGGAAACTTTTCCGAGCTAAAAGGGCACCGTTGCGAGTCGGTGCAAATATGCCTCGCTAAAAGAAATGGACTATAGTTATCCCACCCTAAGGCCCCAAAGATACGTGAATTCCCGCCTTTTGCGCCGGTCTCTGTTACCTAACCTTTGCAGAGAGTGGGGCCTGACTGTCATATATGAGTGGATTGTATTGTTTATAGGTTATGGTTTAGTTTTATCTTGATCCTTATATAATGGCCGAACAATTTTTTGTGGAGACTAAAAAAATCTTATTAAATGGTTTTGTGTTATAAGTTTAGTGTAATGTATACTGGAGAAAAAGGCCTAATGAATTACTTCAGATTAGATTTAATTGTAATGTAGAAATTGTAATGCACTTTAGATTGCATGTCTTGATGTGCATTTCAGCATTGGCATATTGTAGCTTTAGCATTCGTTTACCGTTGCGGATGCCTTTGGGATCCCCTATGAGTATTTCCAACAGAACTAGAAACATTATTTATGCTTACTGGTAGGTGTGGAATGTGGTTTTTGTTCACATTTTTTTCTTTTTTTTTCAATTATTACTATATGATTTTTACGGTATATCGTATGATGTTTGACTCGATCCTTTTTGGCAATATTGCATTTGTAACGGATGCAGGGTTGACAAGATTTTACATGGTCACCCATTTTTTTCCCCCTGAATTCTCCATTTCACATTCAGGTGATTTGCATAGCAATAGCTCTAAGTAATCATGCTACTCAAAAGTCTCGCCCTATTGATTGTGATTAGGTTCGCATACAGTAATTTCCACATATGCGTGGTGGGACTAGAGATTCTATTGCTTAGTCCCAACAGCATATCAGAAGGTTAATAAGTGCTGCAACTTTTCCAAATACAATTTACTGCTATATTATTATTATTATTATTATTATTATTATTATTATTATTAATTGCTAAGCTACAACCCCAGTTGGAAAAGCAGGATGCTATAAGCCCAGGGGCCCCAACAGGGAAAATAGCCCAGTGAGGAAAGGAAACAAGGAAAAATAAAATAATTAAAGATCAGTAACAGCATTAAAATGAATATTTCCTATATAAACTATAAAAACTTTAACCAAACAAGAGGAAGAGAAATTAGATAGAATAATGTGCCTGAGTGTACCCGCAAGCAAGAGAACCCTAACCCAAGACAGTGGAAGACCGTGGTACAGAGGCTATGGCACTACCCAAGACTAGAGAATAATGGTTTGATTTTGGAGTGTCCTTCTCCTAGAAGAGCTGCTTACCATAGCTAAAGAGTCTCTTCTACCTTTACCAGGAGGAAAATAGCCACTGAACAATTACATTGCAGTAGTTAATCCCTTGGGTGAAGAAAAATTGTTTGGTAATCTCACTGTTGTCGGGTGTATGAGGACAGAGGAGAATCTGTAAAGAATAGGCCAGACTATTCGGTGTCTGTGTAGGCAAAGGGAAAGAACCGTAACCAGAGAGAAGGATCCAATGTAGCACTGTCTGGCCAGTCAAAGGACCCCATAACTCTCTAGCGGTAGGATTTTTTTTATTGTACAAGTTACTGGTATTATTTGTCACCCAAAAATGTTAAAGAAATTCTGGTAGTCAGCAGATATCTTGAAAAATTTAAGTCTAGATAGTTGGGGGACAGCTAAGACTAGATTACTAATAACTATCCAATTTTGTATTGCACTCATATTTAGTGATACATTGTATGTACAATAAGGTATTGCAGTATTACGTACTTTGTCATTTACGAACACTTATCAATATTGTACTTGGTTTTACATTCGATTCATTTCTTTTTTTGTTCATAGTGTTTCGTATCTATTGCTATCAGGAACTAAAGTCCATTTCTTTTAGCGAGGCAGATTTGCACCGACTCGCAGCGGTGCCCTTTAGGCTCGGAAAAGTTTCCTGATCGCTGATTAGTTGGACAAGATAATTCTAACCAATCAGCGACCAGGAAACTTTTCCGAGCTAAGAGGGCACCGTTGCGAGTCGGTGCAAATATGACTCGCTAAAAGAAATGGATTATAGGCATTATCCGAAACGCTTCCATTATGCAAAATAGAGATGTTGGCATTGATTCTACAAGCATCGGATAGTTTTCTTTAGATACTGTACAATAAGCCCTCCTGCATCCATACTATAGTCAATTCTTATTAGTGAGGCAGATTTGCACTGACTCGCAAGGGTGCCCTATTAGCTCGGAAAAGTTTCCTGCTCTCTGATTGGCCAGAATTATCTTGTCCAACCAATTAGTGATCAGGAAACGTTTCCGAGCTAAAAGGGCACCCCTGCGAGTTGGTGAAATCTGCCTCACTAAAAAAAATTGACTATAGTATTGTAACTTCCAAGAAATATGCGGATAAGGTCAAAGTGCGTATACGAGCAAGTAACCTAGGCTAGCCACAAAATTGTGTCCGGACAATGTCAAGCTTATTCGTACATAAACTAAGTTAATACTAATTCATAAAATACAAAGAAATGATTATGATTTATCATTCAAATGTGTATCAAGAGCAGAAAACACTTAATTTATTGTTGATCCTCACTGTAGTCAATTCTTTTTAGTGAGGCAGATTTGCACCGACTTGCAGGGGTGCCCTTTTAACTCTGAAAAATTTCCTGATCGCTGATTGGTTGGACAAGAATATTCTAACCAATCAGATAGCAGGAAACTTTTCCTAGCTAAAAGGACACCGCTGCGAGTCAGTGCAAATGCGCCTCATTACAAAAAATTGAGTATAGGTATGTTAATATTTGCTCTTTTCCTACTCGACTTGGTTATGGGTGAGTTTGCAGTTATGGGGTAGTGAAGATATGGTAAGTGCATATGCGACATATTGCTGTACAGTACTGTACGCTTGTAGAATATTGCCTTTGTGACGGGCCGAGAGAAGGTTGTACTCAAAGACAGGATGAAAGTAACTGAGTAAGTTTATTATAGAACAATTCTCCTTTATATACAAAAGCTCAAGGCAACAGGAAATTTCATGTTCAAAATCAACACCGTTACCATTGAGAAAAACAGACATGTTTTTCAGGTTCTTTTTAGTGCGAGGGGAGAGCGAAGATACAAGCACAAAATGAACTATGTACGATCATGTGACACACGGTTGGTACACCTTCTCGTTGGTTTTCAAGAACTTCCTGCGTACTCTAATCATTTTAGAGAAGTTTGCTCCATCAGTTGTTTGTGATTTATACCACTGAACCAGATATTGCATCAAGCACCTTGGGAGCTGTTGCAGCCTGCCCACATTCCTGAGTCTCAGTATTTTCATTGTGCCCAAATCCCATGATGTCACTCATCCCTTTGTTTCGATTTTTTCCTTCCTTGCATAGGTCTATGGGGAGGCGTTTAAGAAAGACTACAGTACATTGTGAATGTTGATGAATACAAGCTATCCGTTGTATTATTCCAAGGCTATTCGGTTTACCATTCCAAGGTTATTGAATAGACTATTCCAAGGCTATTGAATAGACTATTCCAAGGCTATTCAATTGACTATTCCAAGGCTATTCTATTGACTATTCCAGGGCTAGTGAATTGACTATTCCAAGGCTATTCTATTGACTATTCCAGGGCTAGTGAATTGACTGTTCCAAGGCTATTCAATTGACTATTCCAAGGTTATTGATTAGACTATTCCAAGGCTATTCTATTGACTATTCCAGGGCTAGTGAATCGACTGTTCCAAGGGGAATTAAAATATTTCAAGGCTATTCGGTCCACTACTCAAAGGCTATTGAATTGTATATTCCAAGGCTACTGTATTCTGTTAACTATTCCAAGGTTTTTGAATTGAATATTCCAAGGATGTTGGATCGAATATTCCGAGACTATTAATCGAATATTCCAGGGCTATAGAATCGAATATTCCAAGGCTGTTGAATCGAATATTCCAAGGTTATTGAACGAATATTCCAAGGCTATTGAATAGACTATTCCAAGGCTATTCAATTGACTATTCCAAGGCTATTCTATTGACTATTCCAGGGCTAGTGAATTGACTATTCCAAGGCTATTCTATTGACTATTTCAGGGCTAGTGAATTGACTGTTCCAAGGCTATTCAATTGACTATTCCAAGGTTATTGATTAGACTATTCCAAGGCTATTCTATTGACTATTCCAGGGCTAGTGAATCGACTGTTCCAAGGGGAATTAAAATATTTCAAGGCTATTCGGTCCACTACTCAAAGGCTATTGAATTGTATATTCCAAGGATACTATATTTTGTTAACTATTCCAAGTTTTTTTAATTGAATATTCCAAGGATGTTGGATCGAATATTCCAGGGCTATAGAATCGAATATTCCAAGGCTGTTGAATCGAATATTCAAATGCTGTTGAATGGAATATTCCAGGGCTATAGAATTGAATATTCCATGGCTATAGAGTCGAATATTCCAAGGCTATTGAACGAATATTCCAAGGCTATTGAATCGAATATTCCAAGGCTGTTTAATCGAATATTCCAAGGCTATTGAATTGAATATTCCAAGGCTGTTGAATCGAATATTCCAATGTTGTTGAATCGAATATTCCAAGGCTATTGAACGAATATTCCAAGGCTATTGAATCGAATATTCCAAGGCTGTTTAATCGAATATTCCAAGGCTATTGAATCGAATATTCCAAGGTTATTGAATCGAATATTCCATGGCTATTGAATCGAATATTCCAAGGCAGTTTAAAAGGCTTATGCTATTAATTAAATGTTTCAAGGCTATTGAAGCTGTTATTCCAAGGCCATTGAATTGAATATTCCTAGGATAATCTGTCGACTCTTCTAAAGCTATTGAATAAACTATTCCAAAGCTATTCGCCCAACTATTCAAAGGACATTGAACTGCACATTCCAAGACTATTTAATTTACTTCCAAGGCTATTAAATCTAATGTTCTAAGGATATTGAATTAACTATTCCAAGGCTATTTTGTTGGCTATTCCAAGACTGTTGAATCAACTGTTCCAACGCTATCAGATTGAATATTCTGAGGCTAGTGCAAGTGAATTGACTATATAAAAGCCATTGAATTGAATATTCCAAGGCTATTGGGGCTATTGAATCTATTATTTCAGAGCTATTGAATCGATTCTTTCAGGGCTGTTGAATCGACTATTAAAAGGCTATTGAATTGAATATTTCAAGGCTTAGGAATCTAATAATTCAAGGCTATTATGTTAAGTATTCCAAGGCTATTGAATTGA
>NC_090760.1:8829853-8832353 GCF_036898095.1 Palaemon carinicauda | reverse complement strand
CCTAGGGTTGTAGCTTGGGTAGAAATAATAGTAATAATAATAATGATAATAATAATAATAATAATAATAATAATAATAATAATAATAACAATAACAAGCTGACCTAAGTCTCTTTTATAGTTTATATATGACATATCTGTATTGACGTTGTTACTGTTTTTAGAATGATTTATTGTTAATTTGTTTTCATCTTTTATTTATTTCCTTATTTACTTTCCTCACTGGGCTATTTTTCCCTGTTGGAGCCCTTGGGCCTATAGCATCTTGCCCTTTCCACCTAGGGTTGTAGCTTGGCTAGAAATAATAATGATAATAACAAGCTGACATAAGTCTCTTTTATAGTTTATATATGACATATCTGTTTTGACGTTGTTTACTGTTTTTAGAATGATTTATTGTTAATTTGTTCTCATCATTTATTTATTTCCTCATTTCCTTTCCTCACTGGGCTATTTTTCCCTGTTGGAGCCCTTGGGCTTATAGCATCTTGCCCTTTCCACCTAGGGTTGTATTGACGTTGTTACTGTTTGTTGAATGATTTATTGTTAATTTGTTCTCATCATTTATTTATTTCCTTATTTCCTTTCCTCACTGGGCTATTTTTCCCTGTTGGAGGCCTTGGGCTTATAGCATCTTGGCCTTTCCACCTAGGGTTGTAGCTTGGCTAGTAATAATAATAATAATAATAATAATAATAGTGATATATCGTTACATCTCGTTTACGTTATGTTAAAAATGGATTGTTCTCTTCATCCTTTAATAAAACTCGGTCCCGAACAAAGGCTGTGTCGGATTGAACAAAGCTGTGGATTTTGCAATAGTGCAAAAGACACGCCCCGCATAGCTGTGGTCTGTTGGTTCGCGAACCGTTCTGTGATGGAGGGTGACTGAGAGCAAAAAATTTTCTCGTTTTTTGAAGTTTTTTTAATTTTTTGTTTTTATTCCTGCTGTTTTTGTGTTTTTAATGTCATAATGGTTCCAGGTTTTCCTTTCTATTCTACTGTAGATTTTTTGTATCACAATGTTTTTTATTTTTATTCTTTTTAGTTTTTATTCCTGCTGTTTTTGTGTTTTTAATGTCATAATGGTTCCAGTTTTTCCTTTCTATTCTACTGTAGTTTTTTTTATATCACAGTGTTTTTAATTTTTATTCTTTTCTCATTTTGCTTTATATATTTTTATTTTTTCGTATTTCTGCTGTAGGTTTTTAGTAACACGATTTTTATATTTATTTTTATTTTTCTTTATTTTTGCTGTAGTTTTTTTTTTTTTAATATCACTGTTTCTATTTTTTTTCCTTATTTTTGCTGTAGGTTTTTTAATATCACAATGTTTCTATTATTTATTTTTTCATATTTCTGCTGTAGGTTTTTTTTAATATCACAATGTTTCTTTTTTCTTTTTCCTTATTTTTGCTGTAGGTTTATTTAATACCACATTCTTTATAATCTTTTTATTCCTTATTTCTGCTGTAGGTTTTTTAATATCACTATGTTTCTATTTTTTATTTTATATTTCTGCTGTTTTTTTTTTTTTTTTTTTTTTTTTTTTTTTTTTTTTTTTTTTTTTTTGATATCGCAAGGTCAAAAGGGCGGTGAGGTTGTGAACACTACACTAAAAACTCCATTTTTTGAGGGAGAATAATCTCGATACTAAGAAAGGAGGATCATACTTTTGGCTCGGCGCCAATGACCTTAGATGTCAGGATGCCAGAAAACCTCAAATCAATCAATCAATCATACTTTTTTTCGACTTTGATGTTAGTATTTGAAAAAAAAATCGATGGTTGACCGTTTGTTACCATTCTCTATTTTCCATATCCTTTTAGAAGTAGTGACGACAGAATAATAATGATAATAATAAGAATAATGATAATAATAATAATAATAATAATAATAATAATAATAATAATAATAGTTTTCACATACTTTTTGCGACTTTGATATTAGTGTATATTTAAAAAACAAAATCGATGCTTAAATGTTTATTACCATTCTCTATTTTTCATATCCTTTTAGAAGTAGTTACCCTTCTAGTTTTCAGCAGTAACATATGGAATTGAGTAATTAGCCCTACACAATTCCCCTTGGATTTTTAATGACCTTACATGCCGACAGACTTCGACATTTCTATATGATTGCCTTACTAATTACGGTATAGGCTTGGTCTTATTCAACCCTGCGTCGATTCCTTTGATCAAACGTTTCGACAAGTTGATAAAACGTTTTGACGCCCTGTCAAACGACTACGGTTACTGAAAACACGTATGAATAAATTTCAAGTGTATTATAGACGTGGGAATTTCGTCACTGTGTCTTCAGTTCGACTCTAAAATCAATTATGAAGATACGCGATGTAGTCGATCATCAGAGTAATTTGTTAATACATTGATTTTGAAATTAAATTTTGAAAATTAGATATATAATTTTGTATATGTCCTAAGGGATATGTTGACATTGACAGATGATTGATGGCATTTATTACCTATGAATTCTGTAAT
>NC_090760.1:8817353-8822353 GCF_036898095.1 Palaemon carinicauda | reverse complement strand
TCCTAAGCATGTATAGATCGCACGCAGTTCTTGAGCATGTGTAGATCGCACGCAGTTCTTAAGCATGTATAGATCGCACGCAGTTCTTAAGCATGTGTAGATCGCACGCAGTTCTTAAGCATGTATAGATCGCACGTAGACCTTAAGCATGCGATCCTTATAGAAGCATGTTAGAATTTGTAATTTCTCTCTCTCTCTCTCTCTCTCTCTCTCTCTCTCTCTCTCTCCTCTCTCTCTCTCTCTCTCTCTCTCTCTCTCTCTTACCGATTTCAGAGTCCAGTGAACAACTTGGTGTAGAGTTCTTCTTCAGAGGACTTAGTTTCCTTCCTTGGAGGATTAAGAATCCTTTCTTGGAGGAGTGAAAGTTCTTCCTTGGAGGAGTGAGAATCCTTCCTTGGAGGAGTGAGAGTCCTTCCTTGGAGGAGTGAGTCCTTTGGAGGAGTAAGAGTCCTTCCTTGGAGGATTAAGAATCCTTCCTTAGATTATTAAGAGTCCTCTCTTGGAGGAGCTATAGTCATTCATTGGAGGAGCGAGAGTTCTTACTTGGAGGAGTAATATGCCTTTCTTGGAGTACTAAGAGGCCTTCATTCATTGGAGGATTACGAATCCTTCCTTGGAGTATTAAGAGTCCCCTCTTGGAGGAGCAAGAGCCCTTCCTTGGTTTAATAAGAGTTTTTTTCATGAAGGCTAATTGTCCTTCCTTGGAGGAGTAAGAGTCCTTCCTTGGAGGACTAAGGACATGAGAGTCCTTCCCTGGAGGACTAAGGACTAAGAGTTCTTCCTTGGAGGACTAAGGAATAAGAATCCTTCCTTGGAGGGCTAAGGAATGAGTCCTTCCTTGGAGGACCAAGGACTAAGAGTTCTTCCTTGGAGGACTAAGGACTAAGAGTTCTTCCTTGGAGGACTAAAAAATAAGATCCTTCCTTGGAGGACCAAGAGTCCTTCCCAGGAGGAATAAGAGTCCTTCGCATAGTTTTAGTATGCTTGGACAGGTTCTGGAACCGGATCAGCGAGCCCTCCCGCGACGTCCCGGGATCCGTTTTAGGACTGGAGAAGGTTTGCAGGAAGTGACACTGGACTCAACCGGATATCCTATACCCCGAGGACAGAGAGAGAGAGAGAGAGAGAGAGAGGAGAGAGAGAGAGAGAGAGAGAGGCTAGTGGTTTTGAGGAGAGAGAGGAGTGGTTGAAGCAGGTGGTTTGAAGGGATGAGAATGTAAGGGGCATTTTTTTAGATTTAGATTGAGAGAGAGAGAGAGAGAGAGAGAGAGAGAGAGAGGAGAGAGAGAGAGAGAGAGAGAGAGAGAGAGAGGCTAGTGGTTTTGTCGAGAGATAGAAGTGGTTGAAGCTGGTGGTTTGAAGGGATGAGAATGTAAGGGGTATTTTTTTATTCATTTTACGCGATCGAGAGAGAGAGAGAGAGAGAGAGAGAGAGAGAGAGAGAGAGAGAGAGAGAGAGAGAGAGAGATAACGAACGGATCAGAATGAATTTGCCTTGAGAAATTGCATTATTTATGGAAGAATTACAAACATTCTTCAGATCAATTATCATCCACATCATTAGACGTTAATCGAAGAAGCGTCTTAAGGGGTTTAAAGTTTAATGATTTGCTAGTCCATATTAAAAAGAATCCCTCCATAGGGGGTAAACGAATTTGTGTCTCTCAACTAAATAGTCCTCAGGTGTTCCCTCATTTATTTATTTATTTAATTTTTTTTTTGCTCCTTCCCCTGCTTCTTTTTCAATCTCTAGGGACCCATTCTCTTATTCTTAATGTCCATTTATTGTCTCTCATTCTCATTATAAGTCCTGCCCATGTCCATTTCTTTTTCTTATATATTGAAAGAATATCCTCTACTTGAGCTTGCTCTCGTATCCATATTTCCCTTTTTCTGTCTCTTATTTTTTCCATAGCTCTTTGAGTTGTAATTAGCTTATGTTCTAAGGCTTTAGTAAGGCTCCAAGCTTGTGATGCATAAGTTAATACTGATAGGACCATCTGATTAAGTACTCTTCTTTTTAGAGAAAGTGGCATTTTACTTTTCATAATCTCATTGTCTGTTTAGTATTCTTTATTGCCCACTGTAAACTTTACTTACCTGACTACCTGAAAGTACAGAGTCAGCGTTGCAGCAATCTACCAGACAGACAGATGTACAGTATGTTGTATTAAGGTTTACCTATGTCACAGTTAATGACCAGTTAATGACATAGGCCTACTTACCTGGAATAATCTAGGATTCGGCTAAACCCATTTTACCCTTTTGATGAGAACATTAATAGTCTGGTTTGTTTCTTCATTTCCATTTGTTTCATACTGTCTATCATCAGTGGTTGCTACAGTATGCATTTTACGTTCTCGATACATTATATATATATATATATATATATATATATATATATATATATATGTGTGTGTGTGTGTGTGTGTATGTGTACATATCAACCACAATGGCATTTAATACCGAATTCTATCTTGGGAATATATATCCACTGGAATTAATTTATGGTTATAGCTTATGGCCGGGCAGAGACTCGAACCCCTGCCTATTCAGCAGAAACCATGCCTGCGAGGACTCAACCAACTGAGCTATAAAGCTCCCAAGATAAAATTCGGTATTAAACGCCATTGTGGTTAATATTTATACATATATGTATATATATATATATATATATATATATATATATATATATATATAAATTAATGATTGGGTGCTTATCTGTTTACTGTATACTACCTAACATAAGCCTCGCCATATCGTCAGAAGTGAGATCAGGTAGAAAGAAACTCGAGTCCTTCATAAAGCGGAAGGAACGTATCCTACCATGAATCCTAATTATGTACCCAATAACCCACACATGATCGAATGGTGTCGAAGACGTGTTTTTTTTTTTTTTTTTTAAGCCAGTGAAATGTCATTATTCATGCTTTCGTGTTAATTAACTTCTCTTGACATCATCTATTTAATCTGGGAATTTAACTTTATTAATTTTCTTAGCATCATCTGTTTAATCTGAAGAATTTAACTTTATTTTCTTATGTAACGCACTTCCGTCAACGAAGTTGGGAGGAGGTTATGTTTTTGCCCCCGTTTGTCAATTTTTTTTTTTTTTGGTTGGTTTGTTTGTTTGTGAACAACTTCCTGGTCACAGTTTTGTTTATAGATTATGGAAAATATCGGAAATTAATGGTTATGTTGTAACGTGGAAGTGATTCAATTTTAAAAGTCCTAGGTCAAAGGTTAAAGGTCAAGGCCTAGGAATCAGCTGCTTTGGCATAGGTCACAATTTTACTCCAAGAGTAGTGAAAGTTTCAGGGATTAAGTGTTGTGTTAAGACGTGGAAGTGATTTAATTTGGAAAGTACGAGGTCAAAGTTTAAGGTCAAGGTCAAGCAAAAGATCGAGAAATGAGCTGCCGTGGTGGAGGTCTACTCTCTACTGAGTGCCCCTCTATTTTATTTTATGAAATTGTTTGTTAGGATGAAGTAGTGATTCTTTGACCTCAGTTGAGAGCTACTTGGCATGTTAGTTTAGAGTCCTTGGCACTTGAGAATAATTGACGTCTTTTTGCAATCCTTATTGAAGACACTAGTCGTTTTATACAATCCTCATTGAAGAAAATAGTCGTTTTTTACAATCCTCATTGAAGACACTATTCGTTTTTTACAATCCTTATTGAAGACACTAGTCGTTTTTTACAATCCTCATTGAAGACACTCATCATTTTTTACAATCCTCATTGAAGACACTTGTCGTTTTTTACAATCCTCATTGAAGACACTTGTACAATCCTCATTGAAGACACTTGTCATTTTTTACAATCCTCATTGAAGACACTAGTCGTTTTTTACAATCCTCATTGAAGACACTTGTACAATCCTCATTGAAGACACTTGTCGTTTTTCACAATCCTCATTGAAGATACTAGTCGTTTTTTACAATCCTCATCGAAGACACTTGTCGTTTTTTGCAATCATCATTGAAGACACTTGTCGTTTTTTTACAATCCTCATTGAAGACACTTGTCGTTTTTTACAATCGTCATCGAAGACTCTTGTCGTTTTTTACAATCCTCATTGAAGACACTTGTCGTTTTTTACAATCCTCATCGAAGACACTAGTCGTTTTTTACAATCCTCATCGAAGACACTTGTTATTTTTACAATCCTCATTGCAGACACTTGTCGTTTTTCACAATCCTCATTGAGGACACTTGTCGTTTTTTACAATCCTCATCGAAGACACTAGTCGTTTTTTACAATCCTCATCGAAGACACTTGTTGTTTTTTACAATCCTCATTGAAGACACTTGTGGTTTTTTACAATCCTCATTGAAGACACTTGTCGTTTTTACAATCCTCATTGAAGACACTTGTCGTTTTTCACAATCCTCATAGAAGACACTTGTCGTTTTTTACAATCCTCATTGAAGACACTAGTCGTTTTTTAGGATCCTCATCGAAGACACTTGTTGTTTTTTTACAATCCTCATTGAAGACACTAGTCGTTTTTTACGATCCTCATCGAAGACACTAGTTGTTTTTTACAATCCGTCATCGAAGACACTTGTCGTTTTTTACAATCCTCATCGAAGACATTTGTGGTTTTTTTACAATCCTCATTGAACACACTAGTCGTTTTTTACGATCCTCATCGAAGACACTTGTCGTTTTTTACAATCCTCATTGAAGACACTTGTCGTTTTTTACAATCCTCATCGAAGACAATTGTCGTTTTTTACAATCCTCATTGAAGACACTTGTGGTTTTTTACAATCCTCATTGAACACACTAGTCGTTTTTTACGATCCTCATCGAAGACACTTGTCGTTTTTTACAATCCTCATTGAAGACACTAGTTTTTTACAATCCTCATTGAAGAAACTTGTCGTTTTTTACAATCCGCATTGAAGACCCTAGTCGTTTTTTACAGTCCTCATTGAAGACACGTACAGTTGAACACAGGAATCATATATTCAGTAAGTATTTACTTAGAAAT
>NC_090760.1:8804853-8809853 GCF_036898095.1 Palaemon carinicauda | reverse complement strand
GGAAGAGTTTAAAGGATACTGAAGGGGAAGAGGAAAAGATGGGATTGAAGGCGAAGGAAGAGTTCAAAGGATATTGATGGGGAAGAGGAAAAGATGGGATGGAAGGCGAAGGAAGAGTTTAAAGGATACTGAAGGGGAAGAGGAAAAGATGGGATTGAAGGCGAAGGAAGAGTTTAAAGGATACTGAAGGGGAAGAGGAAAAGATGGGATTGAAGGCGAAGGAAGAGTTCAAAGGATATTGATGGGGAAGAGGAAAAGATGGGATGGAAGGCGAAGGAAGAGTTCAAAGGATATTGATGGGGAAGAGGAAAAGATGGGATGGAAGGCGAAGGAAGAGTTCAAAGGATATTGAAGGGGAAGAGGAAAAGATGGGATTGAAGAGGGAAGGAAGAGTTCAAAGAATAAGGAAGGGGAAGAGGAAAAGATGGGATTGAAGAGGGAAGGAAGAGTTCAAAGAATAAGGAAGGGGAAGAGGAAAAGATGGGATTGAAGAGGGAAGGAAGAGTTCAAAGAATAAGGAAGGGGAAGAGGAAAAGATGGGATTGAAGGCGAAGAAAGAGTTCAAATACTAAGAAAGAGTTCAAAGAGTAATTAAAGAGAAGAGGAAAAGATGGGATTGAAGGCGAAGGAAGAGTTCAAAGGATATTGATGGGGAAGAGGAAAAGATGGGATTGAAGGCGAAGGAAGAGTTCAAAGGATATTGAAGGGGAAGAGGAAAAGATGGGATTGAAGAGGGAAGGAAGAGTTCAAAGAATAAGGAAGGGGAAGAGGAAAAGATGGGATTGAAGAGGGAAGGAAGAGTTCAAAGAATAAGGAAGGGGAAGAGGAAAAGATGGGATTGAAGGCGAAGAAAGAGTTCAAATACTAAGAAAGAGTTCAAAGAGTAATTAAAGAGAAGAGGAAAAGATGGGATTGAAGGCGAAGGAAGAGTTCAAAGAATAAGGAAGAGTTCAAAGAGTAATTAAGATTGAAGGCGAAGGCAGAACTCAAAGAATAAGGAGAAAGGGTAACGGGAAGGGAAGGAAGAGTTCAAAGAATGTGGAAGGATAACGGGAAGAGAAGAAAGAGTTCAAACAATAAGGAGGAAGGATAACGGGAAGAGAAGGAAGACTTCAAAAAATACGGAGGAAGCGGCGAAGGAAGAATTCAAAGAGTAAGGAGGAAGAATATGGGGAAGAGGAAAAGATGGGATTGAAGGTGAAAGAATAGTTCAAAGAATAACGATGAAGAGGAAAAAGAAGAGGTCAAAGAATAAGGGTAAAAGGAGAAAGAAGAGTTCAAAGAATAAGGAGGAAGAATAAGGGGTAGAGGAGAAGGAAGAGTTTTAAGAATAAGGGGAAGGAGTAATCAAAGTATAAAGAGGAATGATAAGGGGAAGAGAAGGAAGAGTTCTAAGAATAAGGGGAAGGAGTAATCAAAGAATAAAGAGGAATAATAAGGAAAGAGAAGGAAGAGTTCAAAGAATAAGGAAGAAGTTAAAGAATAAGAGAAGAGAAGAAAGAAGTGTTCAAAGAATAAGGGAAGAGAAGGAAGTGTTCAAAGAATAAGGGAAGAGGAGAAGGAGGAAATCAAAGAATAAGTAGGAAGAGTTAAAAAAATAAGGGGAAGGAGTAATCAAAGAATAAAGAGGAATAATAAGGGGAAGAGAAGAAGAGGTCAAAGAATAAGGAGGAAGAATAAATGGTAGAGAAGGAAGAGTTAAAGAATAAGGGAAGAGAAGAAGGAATTGTTCAAAGAATAAGGGAAGAGAAGAAGGAAGAGATCAAAGAATGAGTAGGAAGAGTAGAAGGAAGAGTTCAAAGAATAAGGGAAAGGAGTAATTAAAGAATAAGAAGGAATAATGTGGGGAAGAGAAGGAAGAGTTCAAAGAATAAGGAAGAAGAATAAATGGTAGAGAAGAAGAGTTATATAATAAGGGAAGATAAGAAGGAAATGTTCAGAGAATAAGGGAAGAGGAGAAGAAAGAGATCAAAGAATAGAGGAAGAGTAGAAGAAAGAGTTCAAAGAATAATGGGAAGGAGTAATTAAAGAATGAGGAGGAATAGATGGTAGAGAAGGAAGAGTTAAAGAATAAGGGGAAAAGGAGACGGAAGTGTTCAAAGAATATTAGGAAAAGGAAAAAGAAGAGTTTAAGAATAAAGTGGAGATAGACATCGAAAAAATATTGAAAAAGGAAGCTTAATAATATGTGCAAAGGAAAATGAAGAAAGAGGAAGAGATATGAGTTCGAAGAAATGTGGAATTGACAGAGAGAAGATGAAAATGTGAAGAAAGAAGAAATGAATAGAGCAGAAACATTCGGAAAAATAGAGGAATGGGAACAAGTAGAAAGGTAGAAGTGAAGGAAGGACAAAGAGGATAAAGGAAGAAGGATAATAAATGTGGAAAATAAAATAAAAAGGGGAAGAAAATTAGGCGGATGAAGAAAATAATAATAAAAAAAGCATTATTATTATTACTATCCAAGCTACAACCCTAGTTGGAAAAGCAAGATGCTATAAGCCCTGGGGCTCCAACAGGGAAAAATAGCCCAGTGAGGAAAGGAAATAAGGAAATAAATAAAGAAAGAATAGAAAAGGAGGATATGAAAAGTAGAGAAAAATATAAGAGAATAAAAAGAATATATGGAAATGAACTATATAGTAACACGAGACTAAAATGAGATAAAAAAAAAGTAATCAGAAAACCCTCAGAAAATATTGTTTTAAAACTGAAAACGGAAGAAAGAGAATAACAAGAAAATAGAATGAAACTCGAAAGGCCATCGTCATCCACTTCTTCAGGTAGCAGGGAAGTCCTCCTCCCCCTCGTGTTTGACAGATACAGTAGCGCTGGTAATAAGGGCTTATTGCACCTGGCCCGTCTGCGAAGACACACCTTCCACTCAATTACCGTGTTTCGGAAGAAGCCCGGGGAGGGGGTGTGGGGTGGTTGGGGTGTGGGGTCAGCTGGGTTAGAACTACCCTACCCCTCCTATCATTGTCGAAATAAAAGTATGCATAAGAAGTTCTCTCTCTCTCTCTCTCTCTCTCTCTCTCTCTCTCTCTCTCTCTCTCATTTACGTCATATGTACCTAATGCAGATATTGATTCACAAGAAGAACGTCAAATCTCCTCTCTCTTCTCTCTCTCTCTCTCTCTCTCTTTTACGTCATATGTACCTAATGCAGAATTGGTTCATAAGAATAACTTGAAACTCCTCTCTCTCTCTCTCTCTCTCTCTCTCTCTCTCTCTCTCTCTTTTACGTCATATGTACCTAATGCAGAATTGGTTCACAAGAACAACTTCAAACTCTCTCTCTCTCTCTCTCTCTCTCTCTCTCTCTCTCTCTTAATTCCTTTTATGTCATATGTACCTATTGCAAAATTTCTTCACAACAAGAACTCCAAACTCTCTCTCTCTCTCTCTCTCTCTCTCTCTTTAATTCCTTTTATGTCATAAGTACCTATTGCAAAATTTCTTCACAACAAGAACTCCAAACTCTCTCTCTCTCTCTCTCTCTCTCTCTCTCTTCTCTTACAGAGATTCAATTCCTATTAAGTCATATGTACCTATTGCAGAATTTATTCACAACAAGAATGTCAAACTCTCTCTCTCTCTCTCTCTCTCTCTCTCTCTCTCTTTCAGATTTAATTCCTATTAGGTCAAATGTACCTATTGCAGAATTTATTCACAACAAGAACGTCAAACTCTCTCTCTCTCTCTCTCTCTCTCTCTCTCTCTCTCTCTCAGAGATTTAATTCTTATTAAGTCAAATATACCTATTGCAGAATTTATTCACAACAAGAATGTCAAACTCTCTCTCTCTCTCTCTCTCTCTCGCTCTCTCTTGTCAAATTACTTCACTCCAAGAACGTCAAACTTCTATCTTTTATTCTCGTTCAACATCAACACTTTACTTCAATAAAGGAGCGTCGGCTAACCTCGCTCCTCATATGCCCCACCTCCGTCTCTTTCTATAACTTCGAAGGATTGTTGAACCAACTTTCCTTTATGTGAACAGATTGACGTAATGTCCAGTGGTTTATGATTCGTAGTCGCCAAAAAGAAATGACAGATGAGGGTTGATTTGCGATGATTTGTTGATGTGAAATAGTAGAGAGTAGAGCACTATAATACGTTAATTATAGAGGTGAATGCAATATATATATATATATATATATGTATATGTATATATATATATGTATACATATATATGTATATATATATATATATATATTTATGTATACATATATATATATATGTATATATATTACATATATATATATATATATAATACATATATATATATATATATATGCATGTGTGTGGAAGTATATACATTCATCTGCATATATATATATATATATATCCCTCTAAATATACAGGTATTTATATGCATAAATGTATGTATATATTAATTTAACTTATATATATATATATATATGCATGTGTATATATACAGTATAAATATCTATAAATCTTTGTGTGTGTGTGTGTGTATGTATGTATGTACGTACCCGCGAAGGCGTAACACAGTAGCTCCTTCAAGAATGTCGCCTTAAACTAAAAATTCCACTGACCACCTGACTGTTATAAAATGACTATAATTTCCATCATCGGTAGACTCTTATTTTTTTTTCTTTACATCTCTCGTCCCCTCAAGAATTTTATTTCCTTTTTATTTTTTTTTTTTTTTTTTTTTTTGGTGGGCAACTAAGGGAAGACAATCAGATTCTTTCGTATTATTATTATTATTATTATTATTATTATTATTATTATTATTATTATTATTATTATTATTAATTATTGTTATTATTATTATTAAATGCTATGCTACAACCCTAGTTGGAAAAGCAGGATGCTATAAGCCCAGGGGCCCCAACAGGGAAAATAGCCCAGTGAGGAAAGGAAATAAGGAAAAATAAAATATTTTAAAAATAGTAGCAACATCAAAATAAATATTTCCTATATAAATTATAAAAACTTTAACAAAACAAGAGGAAGAGAAACTAGATAGA
>NC_090760.1:8789853-8797353 GCF_036898095.1 Palaemon carinicauda | reverse complement strand
TTGAACATCTCACGAGAATATGCAAATGAAATCAACATTTCACAAGAGGAAGAATATGAATTGAACATCTCACGAGAAGATGCAAATGACATCTAACATTTCACAAGAGGCAGAACATGAAATGAACATATCACGGGAGAAGATGCAAATGAAATCAACATTTCAGCGAGACGACTTGAATGAAATATGCAGCAACTTCAAAAGGAGGGCACAATAATAATTCCCCCGACGGGGCCCTCTGCCAAAAATTCCTCCTGGCCACGTGTGGAATTCTTTGCTTTATTGTTGTTGTGGCGTATTTTGGACCACTCCTTTAGCATGCGGGGGTGGGGGGGGGGGGATGGGGTAACCCTCCAAGATGCCCTGGGCCCCATGTGACAAGGGGGGTGGGGGTGGGGGTGGGGGGGAGGGTTAAGATGGGACAAACGAATTCCGTTGGAAGCGATGTTGGTGTGACGTCGGCACTTCGCCAAATGTGTTTCGTTTTAGAGTTAGATATGTGCAGAACATTTTCGGGGTTGAACGCAAAGGGGTGAGAAGATTTTGGAGTTGAACGTGAAGGTGTGAGAAAATTTTGGAGTTGAACGCAAAGTTATGAGAAGATTTTGGAGTTGAACGCGAAGGTGTGAGAAAATTTTGGAGTTGAACGCAAAGGTGAGAAAATTTTGGAGTTGAACGCAAAGGTGTGAAAATTTTTGTGGCTGAACGCAAACGTGTGAGAAGATTTTAGAGTTAAATGCAAAGGTGTGAGGAGATTTTGGGGTTGAAGGTAAAGGTGTGAAAATTTTGGGGGTTGAACGCAAAGGGGTGAAAAGATTTTGGGGTTGAAGGTAAAGGCGTGAAAATTCTTGGGGTTGAACCCAAAGGGGTGAGAAGATTTTGGGGTTGAACACAAAGGGGTGAAAAGATTTTGGGGTTGAAGGTAAAGGTGTGAAAATTTTTGGGGTTGAACGCAAAGGGGTGAGAAGGTTTTTGGGGTTGAAGGTAAAGGTGGGAAATTTTTATCGGTTGAACGCAAAGGTATGAGAAGATTTGGGAGTTGAACGCAAAAGTGTGAGAAGATTTTGGGGTTGAAGGTAAAGGTGTGAGAATTTTTGGGGTTGAACGCAAAGATAAGAGAAAATTTGGAGTTGAACGCAAAGGTATGAGAAGATTTTGGGGTTGAACGCAAAGGTGTGAGAAGATTTTGGGGTTGAAGGTAAAGGTGTGAAAATTTTTGGTGTTGAACGCAAAGGTGTGAGAAGATTTTGGAGTTGAACGCGAAGGTGTGAGAAAATTTTGGAGTTGAACGCAAAGGTGTGAGAAGATTTTGGAGTTGAACTCAAAGGTGTGAGAAGATTTTAGGATTGAACGCAAAGGTGAGAGAAGATTTTGGGGTTGAACGCAAAGGTGTGAGAAGATTTTAGGGTTGAACGCAAAGGTGTGAGAAGATTTTGGGGTTGAACGCGAAGGTGTGAGAAGATTTTGGGGTTGAACGCAAAGGTGAGAGAAGATTTTGGGGTTGAACGCAAAGGTGGGAGAAAATTTTGGGGCTGAACGGGAAGGTGAGAGAAGATTTTGGGGTTGAACGCAAAGATGTGAGAAGATTTTGGTGTTGAACGCAAAGGTGTGAGAAGATTTTGGGGTTGAACACGAAGGTGAGAGAAGATTTTGGGGTTGAACGCAAAGATGAGAGAAAATTGTGGGGTTGAACGCGAAGGTGTGAGAAAATTTTGGGGTTGAATGCGAAGGTGTGAGAAGATTTTGGGGTTGAGCGCGAAGGTGTGAAGAGAGATTTTGGGGTTGAAAGTAAAGGTGTGAGAATTTTGGGGGTTGAACGCAAAGGTGAGAGAAGATTTTGGGGTTGAACGCAAAGGTGTGAGAAGATTTTGGGGTTGAAGGTAAAGGTGTGAAAATTTTTGGGGTTGAACGCAAAGGTGTGAGAAGATTTTGGGGTTGAACGCAAAGGTGAGAGAAAATTTTGGGGTTGAATGCGATGGTGTGAGAAGATTTTGGAGTTGAACGCAAAGGTAAGAGAAAATTTTGGAGTTGACCGCAAAGGTGTGAGGTGATTTTGGGGTTGAACACACAGGTGAGAGAAGTTTTTGGGGTTGAACGCAAAGGTGTGAGAAAATTTTTGGGTTGAACGCAAAGGTGTGAGAAGATTCTGGAGTTGAACGCGAAGGTGTGAGAAGATTTTGGGGTTGCACGCGAAGGTGAGAGAAAATTTCGGGGTTGCACGTGAAGGTGTGAGAAGATTTTGGGGTTGAACGCGAAGGTGAGAGAAAATTTTGGGGTTGAAAGCAAAGGTGTAAGAAAATTTTGGAGTTGAACGCAAAGCTGTGGAATTGCCAGATTTCACCTCCGCCAACGAAGTTGGAAGGAGGTTATGTTTTACCCCTTATTTGTGTGTTTGTTTGTGTGTGTGTGTTTGTTTGTGAACAGCTTCCTGGCACCAATTCTAATCGTAATGAAACTTGCAGGGATTAACTGTTATGTAGAAAGCTGGAAATTATTAGATATATGCATGTATATATATATATATATATATATATGTATATATATATATGTATATATATATATGTATATATATATATTATATATATATATATATATATACACGCACACATACTTACATTAACGCATACATACATGCATACATACTGTATATAAGCAAACGCTTCCATTTGGTTGCAATACGTTAATGATCATCTCTCTCTCTCTCTCTCTCTCTCTCTCTCTCTCTCTCTCTCTCAATCCGATCAATTTGTCAGTTAGCCAAATCTACAAAATATGGAAGAGTGAAGTAGCAATGGATCCTTTTTATACGTTGTATTATTATTATTATTATTATTATTATTATTATTATTATTATTATTATTATTATTATTATTATTATTATTACAAACCAAGATACAACCCTAGTTGGAAAAGCAGTATGCAATAAGCCCAAGGGCTCCAACGAAGAAAAATAGCCCAATAAGGAAAGGAAACGATGAAGTAA
Organism: Palaemon carinicauda; assembly: GCF_036898095.1. Classification (NCBI taxonomy): domain Eukaryota; kingdom Metazoa; phylum Arthropoda; class Malacostraca; order Decapoda; family Palaemonidae; genus Palaemon; species Palaemon carinicauda. The sequence continues at coordinate 8,794,370 of NC_090760.1, read as the reverse complement.
ATAATATACAAAAGATGGAGTATTTGAACAACAGTAACAACATTAATTTAGATCTTTCATATATAAACAATAAAAACTACATAGTTTGTTTGTGTGTATATTTATCTATCTGTCTGACTATATATCTATCTATCTATATGTATATGTATATATATATATATATATATATATATATAAATATAAAATTATTATTATCAATATTATTATTATTATTTTTATTATTATTAGTATTTTTATTATTATTATTATTATTATTATTATTATTATTATTATTTGCTAAGCTACAACCCTAATTGGAAAAGCATGGTGCTATAAGCCCAGGGGCTCCAACAGGGAAAATATCTCAGTGAGGAAAGGAAACAAGCAAAAATAGAAAATTTTAAGAACAATAACATTAAAATAAATATTTCCTAAATAAGCTATAAAAACTTTAACAAGACGGGAGGAAGAGAAATAAGATAGAATAGTGTGCCCTAATGTACCCTCAAAGAAGTGTTGGAAAAATTTCCATCGGAGATATGCTTACGAACATGATTTTTCTGGTAAGAGGCAAATAGTATTTCAGGTAGTTGCAGAGGCAAACAGTATTTCAGGTAGTTGCAGAGGCAAACAGTATTTCAGGTAGTTGCAGAGGCAAACAGTATTTCAGGTAGTTGCAGAGGCAAATAGTATTTCAGGTAGTTGCAGAGGCAAACAGTATTTCAGGTAGTTGCAGAGGCAAACAGTATTTCAGGTAGTTGCAGAGGCAAACAGTATTTTAGGTAGTTGGAAACAGTATTTCAGGTAGTTGCAGAGGCAAACAGTATTTCAGGTAGTTGCAAACACTTGCAAACATGTGATCGTGGTAGTAAATATATGCAAACAGGGAAGCACCTCCGCCATTGCAAACAAACACACAAACACGTGATCTTGCAAGTGGTTGCTTATGCAAGCATTCTTAGCGATGAGTTTACCAATACCAGCATGTTGAGTTGTATACTTTTATTTTGGTTGGAGGAACAAATAGGAAAGAGGCCATATTGCCCGGAAAATCTGAATTTCGCCCTTCTGTTTTTTATAATTGTATTTTTCTGAAATTAAATACTAGAATAATTATTACTAAGACGAACCATAGCCTGAAAATTATTTTTACTTAATTTCTTTACTAAATTTATTTCTAACCTAAAATTAACTGTATTTTTATGAAATTAATTACTAGAATAATTATTATTAAGACGAACCATAGCTAGAAAATTATTTTTACTTCATTTCTTTACTAAATTTATTTTTAATCTAAAAATTAACTATTTTTTTATGAAATTAATTACTAGAATAAATCTTACTAAGACAAACCATAGCCAGAATATTTTTTATACTTCATTTCATTACTAAATTTCTTTCTAATCTAAAAATTAACTCTGTATTTTTATGAAATTAATTACTAAAATAATTATTGCTAAGATGAATTATCGCTAGAAAAATTACTAAGACGAACTATAGCCAGAATATTTTTTCATACTTCATTTCTTTACTAAATTTATTTCTAATCTAAAAATTAGTTGTATTTTTATGAAATTACTAACTAGAATAATTATTACCAAGACAAACTATAGCCAGAATATTTTTTATACTTCATTTCTTTACTAAATTTATTTCTAATCTAAAAATTACTGTTTTTATGAAATTAAATACTTATTACTAAGACAAACTATAGCCTGAATATTTTTATACTTCATTTCTTTACTAAATTTATTTCTAATCTAAATATTAACTATTTTTATGAAATTAATGACTAGAATAATTATTACTAAGACGAACCATTGCTAGAATATTTTTTATACTTCATTTCTTTCCTAAATTTCTTTCTAATTTAAAAATTAACTATTTTTATGAAATTAATTACTAGAATAAAATTATTACTAAGACAAACTATAGCCAGAATATTTTTTATATACTTCATTTCTTTACTAAAATTATTTCTAACCTAAAAATCTAGTTAATTGTATTCAGTTTTTTCAAATGTCGTTATTGGCTAGGAAAAGTAAAAGCTTCACATAAGTTATATCGTAATCGACCCTAAAATAACCATTATTATGAAATATAATGAATTTCTTTACTAAGTTTATTACCAATCTAATAATCAAGATCATTGTATTAATTTTTTTTACGTTGATATGGGTCAGGAAAAAACTAATAATATTTTGGATTTTTTTTTTTTTTACATTTTCGACTATCATCATTATCATCATCATCATCAATATTTTGGAATTATTTTTTTCACATTTTCGACTAATATCATCATCATCATCATCATCAATATTTTGGAATTTTTTTTGACATTTTCGACTAATATCATCATCATCATCATCATCATCATCAATATTTTGGAAATTTTTTTGACATTTTCGACTAATATCATCGTCATCATTATTATTATTATTATTATTATTATTATTATTATTATTATTATTATTAGCTAAGCTACAACCCCAGTTGGAAAAGCAAGATGCTATAAGCCCAAGTGCTCCAATAGGGAAAAATAGCCCGGTTAAGGCAAGGAAATAAGGAAATAATTATTATTATAAAACATATCTATAAATCTATTACCAATCTAATAATCAAGATCATTGTATTAATTTTTTTTTTTACGTTGATATGGGTCAGGAAAAAACTAATAATATTTTGGAAAATCATCATCATCATCATCATTATCGTCATTAGTATTATTATTATTATTATTATTAGCTAAGCTACAACCCTAGTTGGAAAAGCAAGATGCTATAAGCCCAAGTGCTCCAATAGGGAAAAATAGCCCGGTTAAGGCAAGGAAATAAGGAAATAATTATATTATTATAAAACATATCTATAGATCCCACAGAAGGTAGAAGTCTGGTTTTTTACCTCAAAAGCTTCTGCCTCCGAATTCGTGACCAAATCTACGATATTTAGGTTACAACTATAGTCAATTTCTTTTAGCGAGGCATATTTGCACAGACTCGCAGCGGTGCCCTTTAAGCTCGGAAAAGTTTCCTGATCGCTGATTGGTTGGACAAGATCATTCTAACCAATCAGCGATCAGGAAACTTTTCCGAGATAAAAGGGCACCGTTGCGAGTCGATGCAAATCTGCCTTGCTAAAAGAAATGGACTTTAGTTTAGAATCCTTACGCCATCTGATTAATCAGTGTTGCCAGGTTTTCTAAATGAGAAAAAGGCCAACTTCTATTCATCAGAAGCTTTAAAAGGCCAAGCCATTAGTAGAAAAAGGCCAAATATAGAGTATTTAAGACCCACCTTTTTCATATTACTTAAGGCCAACCAATTTTTAAAAAATGGCCAAATTTGAATAATTTGGGCCTGAAAAAAAGGCCAAACTGGCTACTGAGCTAAAGATGATGATGTTGTTGTTGTTGTGGTTGTTGTTGTTGTTGTTGTTGAATAATTGTTGGCCTGAAAAAAGGCCAAACTGGCTACTGAGCTAAAGATGATGTTGTTGTTGTTGTTGTTGAATAATTTTGGGCCTGAAAAATGGCCAAACTGGCTACTGAGCTAAAGATGTTGTTGTTGTTGTTGTTGTTGCTGTTGTTGTTAGTACTAAGGTTGGTCAGTCCAACACGAGAAGGAATGAAAAAAACGAATGGCATTCTTTTCAAAGCCAGGGAAAGCCTTGCCATGTGCTCTGTTTATTCTTGGTCTTGGTGACAAATTCTTTACATTTTTTGGCCCAAACTGGATGCGTGGAAGTCTACGGGTTGAAACCCCTTAAACACACACACACATCTCTCTCTCTCTCTCTCTCTCTCTCTCTATATATATATATATATATATATTGTATATTATCTGTTTCTTATGTATATGAATACTTTATGTATATACACATATATACATGTTGGATGTTTTATGTTCTCTGATGTATATATATATATATATATATGTGTGTGTGTGTGTGTTTGTGTGTGTGTGTGATGAGAATATTTTTTGATTCCTTATATATATATATATATGACCTCTCTCTCTCTCTCTCTCTCTCTCTCTCTCTAAGTAGTGTGCCTAGCTGAGAATCCTAGGGTACAAAGTTCGAATCCCGAACCGGACTCGTTCCTAAAAGTAGAAATAGCTTTTGTTTCCTCACGCATTGAATTAGGTATCTGGTTGTTACTCGACCGTTGGTGGTAGCAGCAGCTAGGGTGGATAGAGAATGACATGTACAGAGAAGAAAACGAGACTTGTATACCTCTCTCTGGTTACGGCTCATTTTCCCTTGCCTACACATTACACCGAAGAGTGTGGCCTATTCTTTCCCTATTCTCCTCTCTCCTCATACACCTGAGAACATTGAGGCTACCATATTTCTCACCCTCTTATTATTTATTAAAATTTTATAGTTCATATATGAAAGATCTATTTTGATGTTGTTACTGTTCTTGAAGTGCTTTCTTTTAATTGTTTATTGATTGTCTTGTTTATTTATTTTCTTTCCTCACAGGGCTATTTTTTTCCTGCTGGAGCCCTTGGGCTTATAGCATCCAGCTTTTACCA
>NC_090760.1:8773393-8783393 GCF_036898095.1 Palaemon carinicauda | reverse complement strand
ATCGAAATGCATTATTATAGCAAATTTACTGATTTACTGTGTGTATAGTTTATATATTCTGTATAATAATACGGTATAGTTTTGTAAGATTGAAATGCAATAGCCAATTTACTGTATATAGTTTGTATACCTTCTGTACATTAATACTGTAAAATGTTTTTTTATAAGATTGAAATACCTTAGCAAATTTACTTTATATAGTTTTTATACCTTCTGTATAGTAACACTGTATAGTTTTGTAAGATTGAAATGCATTAGCAAATTAATGTGTGTATAGTTTTGATACGTTCTGTATAGTAACACTGTATAGTTTTGTAAGATCGAAATGCATTGGCAAATTAATGTGTGTATAGTTTTCATACGTTCTGTATAGTAATACTGTATAGTTTTGTAAGATTGGAATGCATTGGGAAATTAATGTGTGTATAGTTTTGATACGTTCTGTACAGTAATACTGTATAGTTTTGTAAGACTGAAATGCATTAGCAAATTAATGTGTGTATAGTTTTGATACGTTCTGTATAGTAATAATGTATAGTTTTGTAAGATTGGAATGCATTAGCAAATTTACTGATTTACTGTGTGTACAGTTTATAAGTTCTGTATGGTAATAAGCAAATTAATGTGTGTATGGTTTTGATACGTTCCGTATAGTAACACTGTATAGTTTTGTAAGATCGAAATGCATTGGCAAATTAATGTGTGTATAGTTTTCATACGTTCTGTATAGTAACACTGTATAGTTTTGTAAGATCGAAATGCATTAGTAAATTAATGTGTGTATAGTTTTCATACGTTCTGTATAGTAACACTGTATAGTTTTGTAAGATCGAAATGCATTAGTAAATTAATGTGTGTATAGTTTTCATACGTTCTGTATAGTAACACTGTATAGTTTTGTAAGATCAAAATGCATTGGCAAATTAATGTGTGTATAGTTTTGATACGTTCTGTACAGTAATACTGTATAGTTTTGTAAGACTGAAATGTATTAGCAAATTAATGTGTGTATAGTTTTGATACGTTCTGTATAGCAGCACTGTATAGTTTTGTAAGATCGAAATGAATTAGCAAATTAATGTGTGTATAGTTTTCATACGTTCTGTATAGTAACACTGTATAGTTTTGTAAGATCGAAATGAATTAGCAAATTAATGTGTATAGTTTTGATACGTTCTGTATAGTAACACTGTATAGTTTTGTAAGATTGCAATACTGTATAGTTTTGTAAGATTGGAATGCATTAGTAAATTAATGTGTGTATAGTTTTCATACGTTCTGTATAGTAACGTTGTATAGTTTTGTAAGATAGAAATGCATTACCAAATTTACTGTGTGTATAGTTTTGATACGTTCTGTATAGTAACACTGTATAGTTTTGTAAGATAGCCCAGTGAGGAAATGAAATAAAAAAATAAATAAATTATTATTACTAGCCAAGTTACAACCCTAGTAAGAAAAGCAAGATGCTATAAGCTCAAGGGCTCCAACAGGGAAAAATAGCCCAGTGAGGAAAGGAAATAAGGAAATAAATAAATTATTATTATTATTTTTACTAGCCAAGCTACAGCCCTAGTTAGAAAAGCAACATGCTATAAGCTCAAGGGCTCATACAGGGAAAAAAAGCCCAGTGAGGAAAGGAAATAAGGAAATAAAAATAAATTATTATTATTATTACTAGCCAAGCTACAACACTAGTAAGAAAAGCAAGATGCTATAAGCTCAAGGGCTCATACAGGGGAAAATAGCCCAGTGAGGAAAGGAAATAAGGAAATAGATAAATGATGAGAACAAATTAACAATAAATCATTCTAAAAACAGTAACAACGTCAAAACAAATATGTCATGTATAAACTATAAAAAGACTTATGTCAGTCAGCTTGTTCAACATAAAACCATTTGCTCCAACTTTGAACTTTTGAAGTTCTACTGATTCAACTACCCGATTAGGGAGATCATTCCACAACTTGGTCACAGCTGGAATGAAACTTCTAGTGTGAATCAACCCTAACTGTTCAAGTTTTATCGTCTCAAGACAACATTCCATACAATTTTTTAACAAATTCCTTAACTTTTCAAATTACTTCGCCACCAATTAATATTGAATGACAAATTTCAAGAATATAATTTTTTTCTTATTAAGGTTAGATGAACGTTACAAATAATATTGAATATTATTATTATTATTATTATTATTATTATTATTATTATTATTATTATTATTATTATTATTATCAAATGCTAAGCTACAACCCTCGTTGGAAAAGCAGGATGCTATAAGCCCAGGGGCTCCAACAGGGAAAATAGCCCAGTGAGGAAAGGAAATAAGGAAAAATAAAATATTTTAAGAATAGCAACAACATTAAAATGAATATTTCCTATATAAACTTTAAAAACTAATAAAACAAGAGGAAGAGACACTAGATACAACAGTGTGCCCGAGTGTACCCCTCAAGCAAGAGAACTCTAACCCAAGAAAGTGGAATACCATGGTACAGAGGCTATGGCACTACCCAAGACTACAGAACAATGGTTTGATTTTGGAGTGTCCTTCTCCTAGAAGAGCTGCTTACCATAGCTGAAGAGTCTCTTCCACCCTTACCAAGAGGAAAGTAGCCACTGAAATTAGAGTGCAGTAGTTAACCCCTTGAGAGAAGAAGAATAGTTTGGTAATTTCAGTGTTGTCAGGTGTATGAGGACAGAGGAGAGTGTGGAAAGAATAAGCCAGACTATTCGGTGTCTGTGTAGGCAAAAGGAATAACAAAGTTCAAGAATATACTAGGCTTAAAGATATCGTTTTCGAAAATCAGGTCTTTAGTGAACGTAAGTTGTTGTTGTTGTTGTTGTTGTTGTTGTATCTGCCTTTGATTTCTTTATCGGCGATAATGGAACCACTATGAACTGTTTACACTAAACAGATAAGTTACGATTAGCAAATGAGATATATCCTAATGGAACTACTCTAAGAAGCATCTAATAGTGACCCTGAGAGAGAGAGAGAGAGAGAGAGAGAGAGAGAGAGAGAGAGAGAGAGAGAGAGAGAATTACCTAATCAAGACCCTCACGCATATTTTCAACTCCACCAACGACGCTGGGAGGAAGTTATATTTTCCCCGCCTGTTTGTCCGCAAAATTTTCAGGGATTGATTTCGATCTTGAGACGTGGAAGTGATTCAATTTTGAAAGTCCTAGGTCAAAGGCCAAAGGTCATAGGTTGAGCAAAAGGTTGACAGAACTAACCCTAACCTTAATAATCCCAAGTTCGCACATCGTTGTCACACAGACTTCAAGTACGCCTACTATCTAAATCAGTTCTGGGAAAGGCAAACTGGTTTCGAGAAATTAGCTGCCGTGACGGAGGTCTGCACTCTCGGAGTGCTTTTCTGCTACAGGGGTCTAATGACAACTGGGTACATAATTATAGTCCATTTCTTTTAGCGAGGCACATTTGCACCGACTCGCAGCGGTGCCCTTTTAGCTCGGAAAAATTTCCTGATCGCTGATTGGTTGGACGAGATCATTCTAACCAATCAGCGATCAGGAAACTTTTCCGAGCTAAAAGGGCACCGTTGCTAGTCGGTGCAAATCTGCCTCGCTAAAAGAAATGGACTAGGATAATTCTAACCAATCAGCGATCAGGAAACTTTTCCGAGCTAAAAGGGCACCGCTGCGAGTCGGTGCAAATCTGCCTCGCTAAAAGAAATGGACTAGGATAATTCTAACCAATCAGCGATCAGGAAACTTTTCCGAGCTAAAAGGGCACCGCTGCGAGTCGGTGCAAATCTGCCTCGCTAAAAGAAATGGACTAGGATAATTCTAACCAATCAGCGATCAGGAAACTTTTCCGAGCTAAAAGGGCACCTTTGCGAGTCGGTGCAAATCTGCCTCGCTAAAAGAAATGGACTAGGATAATTCTAACCAATCAGCGATCAGGAAACTTTTCCGAGCTAAAAGGGCACCGTTGCGAGTCGGTGCAAATCTGCCTCGCTAAAAGAAATGGACTAGGATAATTCTAACCAATCAGCGATCAGGAAACTTTTCCGAGCTAAAAGGGCACCGTTGCTAGTCGGTGCAAATCTGCCTCGCTAAAAGAAATGGACTAGGATAATTCTAACCAATCAGCGATCAGGAAACTTTTCCGAGCTAAAAGGGCACCGTTGCTAGTCGGTGCAAATCTGCCTCGCTAAAAGAAATGGACTAGGATAATTCTAACCAATCAGCGATCAGGAAACTTTTCCGAGCTAAAAGGGCACCGTTGCTAGTCGGTGCAAATCTGCCTCGCTAAAAGAAAAAAGACTATAGTTGTTTCGGCGAAACGATGCGCAATTAATCATTACAATGAAGAATCTGTTACCCTGAGTCTGGTCAGAGATATGTGTGTGTGTGCGTGTGTGTGTATACTGTATACATACAAGCATACATACACAGCCCTACGGTTGAAAGGAATAACGAATTTAACGTAACACGAAGACAGGATATTGACTTAAAAGAGAAGTAATGGTATTATATAAAAAAGGAGGATACAAACTCATTGAACTGATTGCTTATTGAATGGACGCTAAAAAGAATTTTTTTATTTTTGTATATAAGCACACCCACAAACTCTCGCTTGCTTCCCTTTATATATATATGTGCATATATATATATATATATATATATATATATATATATATATATATATATATATATATTTATATATATATATATATATATATATATATATATATATATACACTGCATATATGTATATACACACACATAAATATATATATATATATATATATATATATATATATATATATATATATATACTGTATATATATACATATGTATATATATATATATGTATATATATATATATATATATATATATATATATATATATATATATATGTATATACATATATATATGTGTGTGTGTATATACGGTATATATGTATATACATACGCACATATATATATATATGCAGTATTTTATATATATATATATATATATATATATATATATATATATATATATATATCAGCTATATTCAACGTCACTATGGAAACTCCTCCCACATCCCCCCTTAAAAAAAAAAAAAAAAAAAAAAAAAAAAAAAAAAAAAAAAAAAACCGCCAAGTCACGGTGTTGGACCCAAAATCGCAGGCTAATAAAAGTCCTTGTGATCCTGAAGTATTTACCCGCTCTCGAACAGTCGACCGCTGTCTCATGAGGATAACCTTCAAGGTTGACCTTGGAGGGCAATCTCGTGCCTTTAAATATTTCCACAAAACCTGGGTATTTGCCTTAATTTCTGGAGATGCCTTTTCTTCGCTCTATCTTTCTTCGTTTATTCTTCTTTTTAGGGTTTCTTTACTTTCTTGTAATTTCTTTTTCGTTCGATTATCTCATCTATATTTTCTTATACTTATTATTTCAATGTTTGTGTTTCTATATTAATTCCAAAAGTTTATCTATTTCTCTCTATCTTTCTTCGTTTATTCTATGTATTACGTTTATTCTACTTTATAGGGTTTCTTTACTTTCTTATAATTTCTTTTCTGTTCGATTATCTCATCTATTTTTATTATACTTATTATTTCAATGTTTGTGTTTCTATATTAATTCCCAAAGTTTATTTATTGTTAATATCTTACGTCATAATTCATCTATTAACGTAATCAATTTTCATTTTTCTTTCATTTTTCATTCTTACTTTCTTATAATTTCTTTTTCGTTCGATTATCTCATCTATATTTTCTTATACTTATTTTCAATGTTTGTGTTTCTATATTTATTCCAAAAGTTTATCTATTTCTCTCTATCTTTCTTCGTTTATTCTATGTATTACGTTTATTTTATCTTTTTAGGGTTTCTTTACTTTCTTGTAATTTCTTTTTTGTTCCATTATCTCATCTATATTTTCTTATACTTATTATTTCCATGTTTGTGTTTCTATATTCATTCCAAAAGTTTATCTATTTCTCTCTATCTTTCTTCGTTTATTCTTCTTTTAAGGGTTTCTTTACTTTCTTATAATTTCTTTTTTGTTCGATTATCTCATCTATATTTTTCTTATACTTATTATTTCCATGTTTGTGTTTCTATATTAATTCCAAAAGTTTATCTATTTCTCTCTATCTTTCTTCGTTTATTCTATCTTTTTAGGGTTTCTTTACTTTCTTGTAATTTCTTTTTTGTTCGATTAGCTCATCTATATTTTCTAATACTTATTATTTCAATGTTTGCGTTTCTATATTAATTCTAAAATTTAATTTACTATGTTAATATCTTACGTCATAATTCATCTATTAAGATAATTAGTTTTCCTTTTTCTTTCATTTTTCATTCTTACTTTCTTATAATTTCTTTTTTGTTCGATCATCCCATCTATATTTTCTTATACTTATTATTTCCATGTTTGTGTTTCTATATTTATTCCAAAAGTTTATCTATTTCTCTCTATCTTTCTTCGTTTATTCTATGTATTACGTTTATTCTTCTTTTTAGGGTTTCTTTACTTTCTTGTAATTTCTTTTCTGTTCGATTATCTCATCTATATTTCTTATACTTATTATTTTAATGTTTGTGTTTCTATATTTTCTCCCAAAGTTTATTTATTGTTAATATCTTACATCATAATTCATCTATTAACATAATTAGTTTTCCTTTTTCTTTCATTTTTCATTCTTACTTTCTTATAATTTCTTTTTTGTTCGATTATCTCATCTATATTTTCTTATACTTATTATTTTAATGTTTGTGTTTCTATATTAATTCCGAAAGTTTATTTATTGTTAATATCTTACATCATAATTCATCTATTAACGTAATCAATATTCCTTTTTCTTTCATTTTTCATTCTTACTTTATTATAATTTCTTTTTTGTTCGATTATCTCATCTATATTTTCTTATACTTATTATTTCAATGTTTGTGTTTCTATATTAATTCCCAAAGTTTATTTATTGTTAATATCTTACATCATAATTCATCTATTAACGTAATCAATTTTCCTTTTTCTTTCATTTTTCATTCTTACTTTCTTATAATTTCTTTTTTGTTCGATTATCTCGTCTATATTTTCTTATACTTATTATTTCAATGTTTCTGTTTCTATATTAATTCCCAAATTTTATTTATTGTTAATATCTTACATCATAATTCATCTATTAACGTAATCAATTTTTATTCTTTTTCATTTTTCATTTTTAATAGAAAAAAATCTTTTATAACATGCTTAACCCTTATTCAGTTTTAAAACATCCAATTTATTCCAATAAATAAATAAATAAACCAATGAAATAAACGAAACAAATATCCAAATAAAATTGCCAAAAAGTATATGCTTTCTGGCCACGAAAATCACTCAAATATTCGCTGGAAAATCATTAATATGATATCAATCATGGACGCTGCTTTATAGACCCGGGACGCCATAATAGGTATATATATATAATATATATACATATATATATATATATATATATATATATATATTTATATATATATAAGGGTGATGAATTTAAATATAGTAGACATTATGTATCTTCTCTACTATCTATCTATCTATCTATCTATCTACCTATATATATATATATATATATATATATATATATATATATATATATATATATATATATATATATATATATATACAGTTAGATAAGTTGATAGATATTTCCATATAATATAAATTGCATGAATAACGAACACGAATATCCCTAAAACTATAATGAAATGTATAAGTTGTTTTGCCTAATATAGCCAATCTTACTTTACTGCAATTGGCTATGTTTATATAGATACTCTAGCCTATCCATACAGCTTCCCCATGACTACACCAATTTCACTTGATTTGCATAATTTTCAATAAATATTTGTATAAATTATTTATCACATTCAAATTAACTAAGGAACTGCTACTACGATAAGAATGAAAATATATTTTATTTATTATATTGTTTAGTAAATTCCATTTACTCTCGTTAACCAACCTCCAGTATTGATATTTCTCTCTCTCTCTCTCTCTCTCTCTCTCCTCTCTCTCTCTCTCTCTCTCTCCTCTCTCTCCCCTTTAGAAAACCATGTGATAGTTACTGTATTTTAGAAATGAAATATTCGTTGTATATGCATTCCTCTCTCTCTCTCTCTCTCTCTCTCTCTCTCTCTCTCTCTCTCTCTCTCTCTCTCTCTCTCTCTCTCTCTCTCTCTCTCTCCTTTAGAAAACTATGTGATAGTTACTGTATTTTAAAAATAAAATATTCATTGTGTATTCATTAGTTTATCTCTCTCTCTCTCTCTCTCTCTCTCTCTCTCTCTCTCTCTCTCTCTCTCTCTCTCAGTGAAGGTCATATTACGGAGCAATGAATTCTTTGTATCATTACTGCCTATCTGAATTACCACAAGAGTACATTCTTGGACGCCAAGGTCTTTCCGCCTCTATGGCACCGAGTCATAAGAACTGTTTTCCTGCGAAATCGTTTGATGGAATTTAGTTTCTCGGTCTAGCTCCTGATTTTGCGGTCAATCATTGACAAAAGCGAATATTTCTCCTCCTCCATTTTTAAATTTTTAACTTATCATAATTATTATCATTACTTATACTTATTTTCATTATTATCAAAAAATTTAGCAAGCATAATTGGATAGGCAAAATAGTACTAACCCAAGAGCACTTGATTGAGGGTACACTCGGGCACACTATTCTAACTTATTTCTCCTCCTCCATTTTTAAATTTTTAACTAATCATAATTATTATCATTACTTATACTTATTTTCATTATTATCAACAAATATTACAAGCATAATTGGATAGGCAAAATTGTACTAACCCAAGATTACTTGCTTAAGGGTACACTCGGGCACACTATTCCATCTTATTTCTCTTCCTCTTGTTTTGTTTAGGTTTTGATAGTTTATATAGGAAATATTTTTTTTAATGTTGCTACAGTTCTTAAGATATTTTATTTTCCCTACTTTCCTTTCCTCACTGGGCTATTTTCCCTGTTGGAGCCCCCTCGGCTTATAGCATCCTGCTTTTCCAACTAGGCTTGTAACTTAGCAAGTAATAATAATAATTATAATAATAATAATAATAATAATAATAATAATAATAATAATAAAAAGAAAACACAATTAAGAGAGAAGTACAAAAGAAGTAAAGAATTTATAAGAGAGATTAAAAAAAAGGAAAAATGGCATCAAGGTATATAACAATTATTAAAAAAATAATTAACTTTAAATATGAAACGAAAAAAGATTCAATAATTCAACAATTATATTAAGAAAATCATTCCAAAATTACATTTAATCTAATTATGTGGAGATAAACTTCTTTGTGAATATTCTAAATAATTTTGATAACATCTGTCTCAAATATGTTTTCAAAAAACAGTATAATAAAAGGTATTTTTTGTCATTAGTAACATAAATCTTCTCAATTAATGACATGAACATGCTTTTAGCTCATAATATGAAGTAATCATTTATCTATTTTTTTGTGATAAAAAAACGTATTTCAAAGATATCTAAGTTAAAACTCATTTTAAGACAAACAAACTTGTTTTAAGTCGTAACAAATAAATATATCTTCCTCAAGAATTAATTTTGTTAATTATATTTAATAAAAAAAAAAACGTATTTCAAAGATATCTGAGTTGCATCTCTCATTTTAAGACAAATAAACAAAATTGTTTTAAGTCGTAACAAATAAATATATCTTCTTCAAGAATTAATTTTGTTAATATTTTACTTGATCTAAGCAAAGGTATTCTAACGTTATGAAAAGGCAGAAGAACGAACTATTACTACTACTGCAACTACTACTGCAACTATTACTGCTATAACTACTTCTCCTACTGCTATATAAGTAACTCTGATGGCGAGCGCGTCCTTGGCTCTCTCTCTCTCTCTCTCCTCTCTCTCTCTCTCTCTCTCTCTCTCTCTCTCTCTCTCTCTCTCTCATCCCCCCGACTCACCACCTGTTGTACAATGTATCATGCATTTGTGTCTTG
>NC_090760.1:8753393-8758393 GCF_036898095.1 Palaemon carinicauda | reverse complement strand
TTTTTACTTTTCATGCTAATAGTTATATAGAACTTCCATTTAGATCCTTATAGACTTAACTATTTTATTTCCCACGCCAATCATCATAATGACGCAATATATATATATATATATATATATATAATATATATATATATATATATATATATATATATATATATATATATATATATATATCTTCTTTGTCTGCATCTTTTCCCACTTTTATGGTGGGGGTCGATGATATATATATATATATAAAATATATATATATATATATATATATATATATATATATATATATAATATATATATATATATATATATATATATATATATATATATATTATATAAACGAAAACTTTAGTTTGCAATATTAACTTTATATAATGCGAAAACTTTTCAAAGTTTCCAAGATTATTATTCTCCACCACGGACACTCCGCCAAGACAACATACCAGCCCATCACGACCCGTTGCAAACGGAAGCTCTTGTCCGTAACGCCCCACCGACCTTCTCCACCCCAGTGACTGACTACCCGCCTGGAATTTACACCAACCAGTAACTCTCGCCCACAAACCCCTAACTAAAACCCCCCCAATAACCAGTAAACCCCCCACCCACCCCACTACCTTGCTGGTACCACCCTCCTCCGTCCCTAGCCTACTAGCCACCTTCCAACCCCCAAACTTAAGTCACAGACTCTCAGAGTTCAGAGTTTCAGACTCTCAGTATTGGCGGAAAATGACGCCAAGTGGACGAAAAAAAAAAAATATATTCTTTTACCCTTTATTGTAAACCCCCACCCCCACACCTACCACCCCTACCACCTCGCTACTACCACCCACCTCCGTCCCTAGGCCTACCACCCACCTTCCAACCCCCCAAACTTAAGTCACAGACTCTCAGAGTTCAGAGTTTCAGACTCTCAGTATTGGCGGAAAATGACGCAGAATGGACGAAAAAAAAATTTATTCTTTTACCCTTTATAGCGATTTGAAAAACCCAGAATGCTGAGTGGGGTGGGGGGGACGGAGAGGAGGAATGTTGGAAAAGCGGAAAATGAAAAGAGGATATAAAGAAGAGGAAGAGAGAAGACAAGAGAAGAGGATACACGCGAAGTGGACGAAAAAAAAAATTATATTCTTTTACCCTTTATAGCGATTTGAAAAACCCAGAATGCTGAGTAGGGGGGGGGGGCGGATAGGAGGAATGTTGGAAAAGCGGAAAATGAAAAGAGGATATAAAGAAGAGGAAGAGAGAAGACAAGAGGAAGAGGGATACACGCGAAGTGGACGAAAAAAATATATATTCTTTTACCCTTTATTGTGATTTGAAAAACCCAGAATGCTGAGTGGGGTGGGGTGTAAGGATAGGAGGAATGTTGGAAAAGCGGAAAATGAAAAGAGGATATAAAGAAGAGGAAGAGAGAAGACAAGAGAAGAGGATACAAGCGAAGTGGACGAAAAAAAATATATTCTTTTACCCTTTATTGCGATTTGAAAAAACCCAGAATGCTGAGTGGGTGGGGGGATGGATAGGAGGAATGTTGGAAAAGCGGAAAATGAAAAGAGGATATAAAGAAGAGGAAGAGAGAAGACAAGAGAAGAGGATAAACGCGAAGTGGACGAAAAAAAAATATATTCTTTTATCATTTATAGCGATTTGAAAAACCCAGAATGCTGAGTGGGTGGGAGGACGGATAGGAGGAATGTTGGAAAAGCGGAAAAAATGAAAAAGAGGATATAAAGAAGAGGAAGAGAGAAGACAAGAGAAGAGGATACACGCGAAGTGGACGAAAAAAAAATATATTCTTTTACCCTTTATAGCGATTTGAAAAAAACTAAAATGCTGAGTGGGGTTGGGGAGACGGATAGGAGGAATGTTGGAAAAGCGGAAAATGAAAAGAGGATATAAAGAAGAGGAAGAGAGAAGACAAGAGAAGAGGATACACGCGAAGTGGACGAAAAAAAAAATATATTTTTCTACCCTTTCTTATTGCGATTTGAAAAACCCAGAATGCTGAGTGGGGTGGGGGGGAACGGATAGGAGGAATGTTGGAAAAGCGGAAAATGAAAAGAGGATATAAAGAAGAGGAAGAGAGAAGACAAGAGAAGAGGATACACGCGAAGTGGACGAAAACAAATTATATTCTTTTACCCTTTCTTATTGTGATTCGAAAAACCCAGAATGCTGAGTGGGTGGGGGGGAACGGATAGGAGGAATGTTGGAAAAGCGGAAAATGAAAAGAGGATATAAAGAAGAGGAAGAGAGAAGACAAGAGAAGAGGATATACGCGAAGTGGACGAAAAAAAAATTATATTCTTTTACCCTTTATAGCGATTTGAAAAACCCAGAATGCTGAGTGGGTGGGGGGAACGGATAGGAGGAATGTTGGAAAAGCTGAAATTGAAAAGAGGATATAAAGAAGAGGAAGAGAGAAGACAAGAGAAGAGGATACGTACATCCTGTCCGGTCAGAAGGCGTTATGGTGGGGGTCAGGAAGCTGAGGCGGGTAATTTAGTTGGTTTAAAATGGGATAAATCACCGGATATCAAGAACACAGAGCCCGTTTGGAGGAATGTCCCGGATAAAGACGTAGTTTCTTTATACTGAGATAAAAAAAAGTCCGGATAAAGACGTAGTTTCTTTATACTGAGATAAAAAAAAAAAAAGTCCGGATAAAGACGTAGTTTCTTTATACTGAGATAAAAAAAAGTCCGTCCCGGATAAAGATGTAGTTTCTTTATACTGAGATAAAAAAGAGGTTTTGGAATTCTCATTATGAAGGGAAACTATAATTTCTGAAGTAGAATTAATCGAAAATTATAGACACATCACTCTTCAGGGAAAATTATTATTATTATTATTATTATTATTATTATTATTATTATTATTACTAGCCAAGCTGCAACCCTAGTTGGAAAAGCAAGATGCTAAAAGCCCAAGTGGCTCCAAGAAGGAAAAATAGCCCAGAGAGGAAAGGAAACAAGGAAAAATAAAATATTTTAAGGACAGTAACAGCATTAAAATAAATATTTCCTATATACACGACAAAAACTTTAAACAAAACAAGTGGAAAAGAAATAAGATAGAACAGTGTGCCCGAGTGTACCTTCCTGCATCAGCAAATTCACGCTTTCAAGTCCTCAGCCATGTAGGCCTGGGTCTTCCAATTCTTCTCGTGCTTTGTTTAAAGGGTTAAAAGGCCGCTCATGAATCGCAGAGGTAAGGGACAGTGACATTACACTATCAAGCAGGACAATGCCCTAAAAAAATGACCATATATACATATGATCAGCACCCAAGGCCCATCTCCACCCAAGCTTGGACCAGGGAGGGACAGGCAACGGCTTCTGATGACCCAACAGATAGACCTATAGGCTCCCCCAAAGCCCCATGCTTAGCTCACAAGGTTGGTGAGGTTGCAGAGACCAGAGGAACTGACGAGTTTGAGCGGGACTTGAACCCCAATTATTATTATCATTATCCTTTGCTAAGCTACAACCCTAGTTGGAAAAGCAGGATGCTATAAGCCCAGGGGCTCCAACGGGGAAAACTGCCTAGTGAGGAAAGGTAACAAGGAAAAATAAAATATTTAACAAAACAAGAGAAAGAGAAATAAGATAGAAGTGTGCCCGAGTGTACCCTTCCAAGACAGTGGAAGGCCATGGTACAGAGGCTAGGGCACTACCCAAGATTAGTGAACAATGGTTTGATTTTGGAGTGTCCTTCTCCTAGAAGAGCTGCTTACCATAGCTAAAGAGTCTCTTCTACCCTTACCACGAGGAAAGTGGCTACTGAACAATGACATTGCAGTAGTTAACCCCTTGAGAGAAGTAGAATTGTTTGGTAATCTCAGTGTTGTCAGGTGCATGACGACAGAGGAAAATGTGTTAAGAATAGGGCAGACTATTCAGTGTGTATGTAGGTAAATGGGAAAATGAACCGTAACCAGAGAGAAGGATCCAATGTAGTACTGCCTGGCCAGGCAAAGGACCCCATTACTCTCTAGCGGTAGTATCTCAACGGGTGGCTGGTGCCCTGGCCAACCTACTGCCTGGCAAAAACCAGGCAAAGACGCTACCACCAGGCCAGTTAAAAGTATGGTGAAATAATCTTTTTGGGAAGTGCGAAGAGCATGTCCAAACCATCTCCATCTACCCCTCACCATTATTTAGATATATATATATATATATATATATATATATATATATATATATATATGTGTGTGTGTGTATATATATGTGTGTGTGTGATAAATTTTGCACATTTAGACGTGTTTTTCATATCCAAATAAGCCATATATATTTTTTGATACATTAATGTCTGGATTCTCTTAACGACCTCGGGATCAGAGCCCCAGGCGAAATCACACAAGGACAAGAGCTTGTGACCGGCCGGGAATCGAACCCTGGTCGGCAAGCTTGTATAGACAGTGACTAAACCACTTCGTGGCCAAGTGGTTTAGTCACTGTCTATACAAGCTTGCCGACAGGGTTCGATTCCCGGCCCACTGTCTATACAAGCTTGCCGACCAGGGTTCGATTCCCGGCCCACTGTCTATCCAAGCTTGCCGACCAGGGTTCGATTCCCGGCAGGTCACAAGCTCTTGTCTTTGTGTGATTTCGGCTGGGGCTCTGATTCCGAGGTCGTTAAGAGAATCCAGACATTAATGTATCAAAAATATATATGGCTTATTTGGATATATATATATATATATATATATATATATATATATATATATATATATATATATATATATATATATATATATATATATATATTTCTGGAAACCAGCACAGCAGTTTCCAGTCTCCCAAACAATCTGCTTCCCCATTTTACCTAATGCAAGGAAACGGACAATTTTCAAGCCTGTGGTTTGCCCACGGAATGGAAAAAAGGGAGGGATATTTTTTTCCCCACCTCTTTTTTAAAGGAAACACACTTGAAATACGAGGTATGAAAATAACTCTTCGCTACAGACCCTAACATATTCTCTCTCTCTCTCTCTCTCTCTC
>NC_090760.1:8744836-8747336 GCF_036898095.1 Palaemon carinicauda | reverse complement strand
ATTGTCTCTGTCCTATGCCTCTGCCATTCATGAGCGGCCTTTAAACCTTTGTAGCTTGGGCACACTATTCTATTTTATTTCTCTTCCTCTTGTTTTGTTTTTATAATTTATATAGGAGATATTTATTCTAATGTTACCGTTCTTAAAATATTTTATTTTTCCTTGTTTCCTTTCCTCACTGGGCTATTTTCCCTGTTGGAGCATCTGGGCTTATAGCATCCCTGCTTTTCCATCTAGGGTTGCAGCTTAGCAATTAATAATAATAATAATAATAATAATAATAATAATAATAGTAATATTATTATTATTATTATTATTATTATTATTAGCCAAGCTACAACCCTAGTTGGAAAAGCCAGATGTTATAAGCCCAAGGGCTCCAACAGGGAAAAATAGCCCAGTGAGGAAAGGAAATAAGGAAATAAATAAATGATGAGAATGAATTAACAGTAAATAATTCTAAAAACAGTAACAACGTCAAAACAGATGATATAAACTATTAACAACGTCAAAAACAGATATGTCATATATAAACTATAAGAAGACTCATGTCAGCCTGGTGAACATAAAAATATTTGCTCCAACTTTGAATTTTTGAAGTTTTACCGAATAATAATAATAATAATAATAAATAATAACGATAATAATAATAATGATAATAATAATAATAATAGGGGTCAGTTGTAAAGCGGCTATGGGTCACAACGTGGCCTTTGAAACTGCTAAATCGAATCCAGTTTCCTTTCGTGTTTCGTTGAAATACGAATAATAATAATAATAATAATAATAATAATAATAATAGGGGTCAGTTGTAAGCGGCTATGGGTCACAACGTGGCCTTTGAAACTGCCAAATCGAATCTAGTTTCCTTTCGTGTTTCGTTGAAATACGAATAATAATAATAAAAATAATAATAATAATAATAATGATAATAATAATAGGGATCAGTTGTAAGTGGCTATGGGTCACAACGTGGCCTTTGAAACTGCTAAAACGAAACTAGCTTCCTTTCGTGTTTCGTTGAAATACGACATTCCTATTATGGGCTTGCGCGATGTAAGGCCCCCGGCTGTGACGTCACGGGCTGCGTTACGGAGAATGTCCGTGTCACAGAATCGTAGATATGTCTGGCATTCGAAGCGAGACGCAAGATGGCCAGAATTTTTGCCCCCTCCCCTCCCCCTCCCCCAACTCCCCTTTCCCTCCTTCTTGCTCACAGTACCCCCTTTCTTCTTTGAATTTGCTTCTTTGTTTCTCTTCTCCAATTTATTTCTTTTTTCTGTTGTGGACTTAATTAATTTTTCATAATTTCTCTCGTTCACTTTATTCTGTTTTTCTTTTTGTTTGCTTCTTCTTAATCAATCTCTTTAATTTTATGTATTTTTGATGACTTCTCTTCATAATTCCTCTTTTTCATGATTTCTCCCTTCACTCTATTCTTTTTTTCTTCTTTTTGTTTGCTTCTTCTTTTTCATTCTCTTTAATTTTATTTATTTTTTTATGTCTTCTCTTCATAATTCCTCTTTTTCATAATTTCTCTCGTTCACTCTTTTCATTTTTTCTTCTTTGAGTTTGCATCTTCTTTTCCATTCTCTATAATTTTATTTATTTTTGATGTCTTCTCTTTATAAATTCCTCTTTTTCATAATTTCTCTCCTTCACTATACTCCCTTTTCCTTCTTTGTGTTTACTTCGTTTCCATTCTCTTTAATTTTATTTATTTTTGATGACTTCTCTTCATGGTTCCTCTTTTTCATAATTTCTCCCGTTCACTCTATTCTTTTTTTCTTCTTTGTGTTTCTTCTTCGTTTCCATTCTCTTTAATTTTATTTGTTTTTAAGTGATTTTGCTTCATAATTCCTCTTTTTCATAATTTCTTTCCATCTCTGTTTCACTTTTTCGTGTTATTATTATTCTTTTTCCCTTTTTCAAACCATCATTTTACCCTTTTCTTAATCTTCTCTCACACTGAATTATCTTTTCACGCTTCCTCCTCTCCTTTTCCCATTCCTTCTTCTTCTTCTTCTCCCTACTCCTCCTCCTCCTCCTCCTCTCCTTTTCCCATTCCTTCTTCTTCTTCTTCTTCCTACTCCTCCTCCTCCTCCTCCTCTCCTTTTCCCATTCCTTCTTCTTCTTCTTCTTCCTACTCCTCCTCCTCCTCTCCTTTTCCCATTCCTTCTTCTTCTTCTTCTTCCTACTCCTCCTCCTCCTCCTCCTCTCCTTTTCACATTCCCTCTTCTTTTCCTTCTTCCTCCTCCTCTCCTTTTCACATTCCCTCTTCTTTTTCTTCTTCCTCCTCTCTTTTTCACATTCCCTCTTTTACTTCTTCCTCCTCTCCTTTTCACATTCCCTCTTCCTTTCCTTCTTCCCCCCTCCTCTCCTTTTCACATTCCCCCTTCTTCTTCTTCTTCCTCCTCCTCCTCTCCTTTTCACATTCCCTCTTCTTTTCCTTCTTCCTCCTCCTCTCCTTTTCACATTCCCTCTTCTGTTTCTTCTTCCT
>NC_090760.1:8715853-8723353 GCF_036898095.1 Palaemon carinicauda | reverse complement strand
ACGTTCGTTTTCAGCAGTGGAATTTCATTCCTGCTTCTGTTTTCCCTTCTTGCTTTTTAAATGTTTGTTTACGTTCGTTTTCAGCAGTGGGATTTCATTCCTGCTTCTGTTTTCCCTTTTTGCTTTTTAAATGTTTGTTTACGTTCGTTTTCAGCAATTGAATTTCATTCCTGCTTGTTTTCCCTTCTTGCTTTTTAAATGTTTGTTTACGTTCGTTTTCAGCAGTGGGATTTCATTCCTGCTTCTGTTTTCCCTTCTTGCTTTTTAAATGTTGGTTTACGTTCGTTTTCAGCAGTGGAATTTCATTCCTGCTTCTGTTTTCCCTTCTTGCTTTTTAAATGTTTTTTTTACGTTCGTTTTCAGCCGTGGAATTTCATTCCTGCTTCTGTTTTCCCTTCTTGCTTTTTAAGTGTTTGTTTACGTTCGTTTTTCAGCAGTGGAATTTCATTCCTGCTTCTGATTTCCCTTCTTGCTTTTTTAAATGTTTGTTTACGTTCGTTTTCAGCAGTGGAATTTCATTCCTGCTTCTGTTTTCCCTTCTTGCTTTTTAAATGTTTTTTTTACGTTCGTTTTCAGCAGTGGAATTTCATTCCTGCTTCTGTTTTCCCTTCTTGCTTCTTAAATGTTTGTTTGCGTTCGTTTTTCAGCAGGGGAGTTTCATTCCTGCTTCTTTTTTCCCTTCTTGCTTTTTAAATGTTGGTTTACGTTTGTTTTCAGCAGTGGAATTTCATTCCTGCTTCTGTTTTCCCTTCTTGCTTTTTAAGTGTTGGTTTACGTTCGTTTTCAGCAGTGGAATTTCATTCCTGCTTCTGTTTTCCCTTCTTGCTTTTTAAGTGTTGGTTTACGTTCGTTTTCAGCAGTGGAATTTCATTCCTGCTTCTGTTTTCCCTTCTTGCTTTTTAAGTGTTGGTTTACGTTCGTTTTCAGCAGTGGAATTTCATTCCCGCTTCTGTTTTCCCTTCTTGCTTTAAAAAATGTTGTTTTACGCTCGTTTTCAGCAGTGGAATTTCATTCCTGCTTCTGTTTTCCCTTCTTGCTTTTTAAATGTTTGTTTACGTTCGTTTTCAGCAGTGGAATTTCATTCCTGCTTCTGTTTTCCCTTCTTTTTTTAAATGTTTGTTTACGTTCGTTTTCAGCAGTGGAATTTCATTCCTGCTTCTGTTTTCCCTTCTTGCTTTTCAAGTGTTTGTTTACGTTCGTTTTTCAGCAGTGGAATTTCATTCCTGCTTCTGTTTTCCCTTCTTGCTTTTCAAGTGTTTGTTTACGTTCGTTTTTCAGCAGTGGAATTTCATTCCTGCTTCTGTTTTCCCTTCTTGCTTTTTAAATGTTTTTTTTTTACGTTCGTTTTCAGCAGTGGAATTTCCTTCCTGCTTCTGTTTTCCCTTCTTGCTTTTTAAGTGTTTGTTTACGTTCGTTTTCAGCAGTGGAATTTCCTTCCTGCTTCTGTTTTCCCTTCTTGCTTTTTAAGTGTTTGTTTACGTTCGTTTTCAGCAGTGGAATTTCATTCCTGCTTCTGTTTTCCCTTCTTGATTTTTAAATGTTTTTTTTTACGTTCGTTTTCAGCAGTGGAATTTCATTCCTGCTTCTGTTTTCCCTTCTTGCTTTTTAAATGTTTTTTTTTACGTTCGTTTTCAGCCGTGGAATTTCATTCCTGCTTCTGTTTTCCCTTCTTGCTTTTTAAATGTTTTTTTTACGTTCGTTTTCAGCAGTGGAATTTCATTCCTGCTTCTGTTTTCCCTTCTTGCTTTTTAAATGTTTTTTTTACGTTCGTTTTCAGCCGTGGAATTTCATTCCTGCTTCTGTTTTCCCTTCTTGCTTTTTAAATGTTTTTTTTACGTTCGTTTTCAGCCGTGGAATTTCATTCCTGCTTCTGTTTTCCCTTCTTGCTTTTTAAATGTTTTTTTTACGTTCGTTTTCAGCAGTGGAATTTCATTCCTGCATCTGTTTTCCCTTCTTGCTTTTTTAAATGTTTGTTTACGTTCGTTTTCAGCAGTGGAATTTCATTCCTGCTTCTGTTTTCCCTTCTTGCTTTTTAAATGTTTGTTTACGTTCGTTTTCAGCCGTGGAATTTCATTCCTGCTTCTGTTTTCCCTTCTTACTTTTTTAAATGTTTTTTTTTACGTTCGTTTTCAGCCGTGGAATTTCATTCCTGCTTCTGTTTTCCCTTCTTGCTTTTTAAATGTTTGTTTACGTTCGTTTTCAGCCGTGGAATTTCATTCCTGCTTCTGTTTTCCCTTCTTGCTTTTTTAAATGTTTGTTTACGTTCGTTTTCAGCCGTGGAATTTCATTCCTGCTTCTGTTTTTCCTTCTTGCTTTTTTAAATGTTTGTTTACGTTCGTTTTCAGCAGTGGAATTTCATTCCTGCTTCTGTTTTCCCTTCTTGCTTTTTAAATGTTTTTTTTACGTTCGTTTTCAGCAGTGGAATTTCATTCCTGCTTCTGTTTTCCCTTCTTGCTTTTTAAATGTTTTTTTTACGTTCGTTTTCAGCCGTGGAATTTCATTCCTGCTTCTGTTTTCCCTTCTTGCTTTTTGAATGTTTTTTTTACGTTCGTTTTCAGCAGTGGAATTTCATTCCTGCTTCTGTTTTCCCTTCTTGCTTTTTTAAATGTTTGTTTACGTTCGTTTTGAGCAGTGGAATTTCATTCCTGCTTCTGTTTTCCCTTCTTGCTTTTTAAATGTTTGTTTACGTTCGTTTTCAGCCGTGGAATTTCATTCCTGCTTCTGTTTTCCCTTCTTACTTTTTTAAATGTTTTTTTTTCGTTCGTTTTCAGCCGTGGAATTTCATTCCTGCTTCTGTTTTCCCTTCTTGCTTTTTAAATGTTTGTTTACGTTCGTTTTCAGCCGTGGAATTTCATTCCTGCTTCTGTTTTCCCTTCTTGCTTTTTTAAATGTTTGTTTACGTTCGTTTTCAGCCGTGGAATTTCATTCCTGCTTCTGTTTTTCCTTCTTGCTTTTTTAAATGTTTGTTTACATTCGTTTTCAGCAGTGGAATTTCATTCCTGCTTCTGTTTTCCCTTCTTGCTTTTTAAATGTTTGTTTACGTTCGTTTTCAGCCGTGGAATTTCATTCCTGCTTCTGTTTTCCCTTCTTACTTTTTTAAATGTTTTTTTTTTACGTTCGTTTTCAGCCGTGGAATTTCATTCCTGCTTCTGTTTTCCCTTCTTGCTTTTTAAATGTTTGTTTACGTTCGTTTTCAGCCGTGGAATTTCATTCCTGCTTCTGTTTTCCCTTCTTGCTTTTTTAAATGTTTGTTTACGTTCGTTTTCAGCCGTGGAATTTCATTCCTGCTTCTGTTTTTCCTTCTTGCTTTTTTAAATGTTTGTTTACGTTCGTTTTCAGCAGTGGAATTTCATTCCTGCTTCTGTTTTCCCTTCTTGCTTTTTAAATGTTTGTTTACGTTCGTTTTCAGCAGTGGAATTTCATTCCTGCTTCTGTGTTCCCTTGTTGTTTTTTAAATGTTTGTTTACGTTCGTTTTCAGCAGTGGAATTTCATTCCTGCTTCTGTTTTCCCTTCTTGCTTTTTAAGTGTTTGTTTACGTTCGTTTTCAGCAGTGGAATTTCATTCCTGCTTCTGTTTTCCCTTCTTGCTTTTTAAATGTTTTTTTTTTACGTTCGTTTTCAGCAGTGGAATTTCCTTCCTGCTTCTGTTTTCCCTTCTTGCTTTTTAAATGTTTGTTTACGTTCGTTTTCAGCAGTGGAATTTCATTCCTGCTTCTGTGTTCCCTTGTTGTTTTTTAAATGTTTGTTTACGTTCGTTTTCAGCCGTGGAATTTCATTCCTGCTTCTGATTTTCCTTCTTGCTTTTTTAAGTGTTTGTTTACGTTCGTTTTCAGCCGTGGAATTTCATTCCTGCTTCTGTTTTCCCTTCTTGCTTTTTAAATGTTTGTTTACATTCGTTTTCAGCAGTGGAATTTCATTCCTGCTTCTGTGTTCCCTTGTTGTTTTTTAAATGTTTGTTTACGTTCGTTTTCAGCAGTGGAATTTCATTCCTGCTTCTGTTTTCCCTTCTTGCTTTTTAAGTGTTTGTTTACGTTCGTTTTCAGCAGTGGAATTTCATTCCTGCTTCTGTTTTCCCTTCTTGCTTTTTAAATGTTTGTTTACGTTCGTTTTCAGCAGTGGAATTTCATTCCTGCTTCTGTTTTCCCTTGTTGTTTTTTAAATGTTTGTTTACGTTCGTTTTCAGCAGTGGAATTTCATTCCTGCTTCTGTTTTCCCTTCTTACTTTTTTAAATGTTTTTTTTACGTTCGTTTTCAGCCGTGGAATTTCATTCCTGCTTCTGTTTTCCCTTCTTGCTTTTTTAAATGTTTGTTTACGTTCGTTTTCAGCAGTGGAATTTCATTCCTGCTTCTGTTTTCCCTTCTTGCTTTTTAAGTGTTTGTTTACGTTCGTTTTCAGCAGTGGAATTTCATTCCTGCTTCTGTTTTCCCTTCTTGCTTTTTAAATGTTTGTTTACGTTCGTTTTAAACTCTGGAATTTCATTCCTGCTTCTGTGTTCCCTTCTTGCTTTTTAAACTCTGGAATTTCATTCCTGCTTCTGTTTTCCCTTCTTGCTTTTTTAAATGTTTGTTTACGTTCGTTTTCAGCAGTGGAATTTCATTCCTGCTTCTGTTTTCCCTTCTTGCTTTTTAAGTGTTTGTTTACGTTCGTTTTCAGCAGTGGAATTTCATTCCTGCTGCTGTTTTCCCTTCTTGCTTTTTAAATGTTTGTTTACGTTCGTTTTCAGCAGTGGGATTTCATTCCTGCTTCTGTTTTCCCTTCTTGCTTTTTAAATGTTTGTTTACGTTCGTTTTCAGCCGTGGAATTTCATTCCTGCTTTTGTTTTTCCTTCTTGCTTTTTTAAATGTTTGTTTACGTTCGTTTTCAGCAGTGGAATTTCATTCCTGCTTCTGTTTTCCCTTCTTGCTTTTTAAGTGTTTGTTTACGTTCGTTTTCAGCAGTGGAATTTCATTCCTGCTTCTGTTTTCCCTTCTTGCTTTTTAAGTGTTTGTTTACGTTCGTTTTCAGCAGTGGAATTTCATTCCTGCTTCTGTTTTCCCTTCTTGCTTTTTAAGTGTTTGTTTACGTTCGTTTTCAGCCGTGGAATTTCATTCCTGCTTCTGTTTTCCCTTCTTGCTTTTTTAAATGTTTGTTTACGTTCGTTTTCAGCAGTGGAATTTCATTCCTGCTTCTGTTTTCCCTTCTTGCTTTTTAAGTGTTTGTTTACGTTCGTTTTCAGCAGTGGAATTTCATTCCTGCTTCTGTTTTCCCTTCTTGCTTTTTTAAATGTTTGTTTACGTTCGTTTTCAGCAGTGGAATTTCATTCCTGCTTCTGTTTTCCCTTCTTGCTTTTTAAGTGTTTGTTTACGTTCGTTTTCAGCAGTGGAATTTCATTCCTGCTTCTGTTTTCCCTTCTTGCTTTTTAAATGTTTTTTTTTACGTTCGTTTTCAGCCGTGGAATTTCATTCCTGCTTCTGTTTTCCCTTCTTACTTTTTTAAATGTTTTTTTTACGTTCGTTTTCAGCCGTGGAATTTCATTCCTGCTTCTGTTTTCCCTTCTTGCTTTTTAAATGTTTTTTTTACGTTCGTTTTCAGCAGTGGAATTTCATTCCTGCTTCTGTTTTCCCTTCTTGCTTTTTAAATGTTTTTTTTTACGTTCGTTTTCAGCCGTGGAATTTCATTCCTGCTTCTGTTTTCCCTTCTTACTTTTTTAAATGTTTTTTTTACGTTCGTTTTCAGCCGTGGAATTTCATTCCTGCTTCTGTTTTCCCTTCTTGCTTTTTTAAATGTTTGTTTACGTTCGTTTTCAGCAGTGGAATTTCATTCCTGCTTCTGTTTTCCCTTCTTGCTTTTTAAATGTTTGTTTACGTTAGTTTTCAGCTGTGGAATTTCATTCCTGCTTCTGTTTTCCCTTCTTGCTTTTTAAATGTTTGTTTACGTTCGTTTTCAGCAGTGGAATTTCCTTCCTGCTTCTGTTTTCCCTTCTTGCTTTTTAAATGTTTGTTTACGTTCGTTTTCAGCAGTGGAATTTCATTCCTGCATCTGTTTTTCCTTCTTGCTTTTTAAATGTTTGTTTACGTTCGTTTTCAGCAGTGGAATTTCATTCCTGCTTGTTTTCCCTTCTGGCTTTTTAAATGTTTGTTTACGTTCGTTTTCAGCAGTGGAATTTCATTCCTGCATCTGTTTTCCCTTCTTGCTTTTTAAATGTTTGTTTACGTTCGTTTTAAACTCTGGAATTTCATTCCTGCTTCTGTGTTCCCTTCTTGCTTTTTAAACTCTGGAATTTCATTCCTGCTTCTTTTTTCCCTTCTTGCTTTTTAAATGTTTGTTTACGTTCGTTTTCAGCAGTGGAATTTCATTCCTGCATCTGTTTTCCCTTCTTGCTTTTTAAATGTTTGTTTACGTTCGTTTTAAACTCTGGAATTTCATTCCTGCTTCTGTGTTCCCTTCTTGCTTTTTAAACTCTGGAATTTCATTCCTGCTTCTGTTTTCCCTTCTTGCTTTTTAAATGTTTGTTTACGTTCGTTTTCAGCAG
Source organism: Palaemon carinicauda (assembly GCF_036898095.1). Taxonomy (NCBI): domain Eukaryota; kingdom Metazoa; phylum Arthropoda; class Malacostraca; order Decapoda; family Palaemonidae; genus Palaemon; species Palaemon carinicauda. The sequence goes on along the minus strand of NC_090760.1, from coordinate 8,716,841 downwards.
TGGAATTTCATTCCTGCATCTGTTTTCCCTTCTTGCTTTTTAAATGTTTGTTTACGTTCGTTTTAAACTCTGGAATTTCATTCCTGCTTCTGTGTTCCCTTCTTGCTTTTTAAACTCTGGAATTTCATTCCTGCTTCTGTTTTCCCTTCTTGCTTTTTAAATGTTTGTTTACGTTCGTTTTAAACTCTGGAATTTCATTCCTGCTTCTGTGTTCCCTTCTTGCTTTTTAAACTCTGGAATTTCATTCCTGCTTCTGTGTTCCCTTCTTGCTTTTTAAACTCTGGAATTTCATTCCTGCTTCTGTTTTCCCTTCTTGCTTTTTAAATGTTTGTTTACGTTCGTTTTAAACTCTGGAATTTCATTCCTGCTTCTGTGTTCCCTTCTTGCTTTTTAAACTCTGGAATTTCATTCCTGCTTCTGTTTTCCCTTCTTGCTTTTTAAATGTTTGTTTACGTTCGTTTTAAACTCTGGAATTTCATTCCTGCTTCTGTGTTCCCTTCTTGCTTTTTAAACTCTGGAATTTCATTCCTGCTTTTGTTTTCCCTTCCTGCTTTTTAAACTCTGGAATTTCATTCCTGCTTCTGTTTTCCCTTCTTGCTTTTTAAATGTTTGTTTACGTTCGTTTTTCAGCAGCACGTTTTTATATTATAATGTTTGTTTATGTTTCACGTTGGCTTACGACTTATCTGAGACCTTTGTCCTGCATTGAATTAGAAACGGCTGTATTGGTCATAATTTATGTATTTCCTTTCCTCACTGGGCTATTTTTCCCTGTTGAAGCCTTTGGGCTTACAGCACCTTGCCTTTCCCACTAGGGTTGTAGCTTGGCTAGTAATATATATATATATATATATATATATATATATATATATATATATATATATATATATATATATATATATATATATATATATATATCCTCCTACGGCTATTGAGGCAAAGGGCCTCTGTTAGATTTCACCAGTCGTCTCTATCTAGAGTTTTCAAT
>NC_090760.1:8563353-8710853 GCF_036898095.1 Palaemon carinicauda | reverse complement strand
TATAAAGGAAGTGCACTAAGATTGAAAAATTGCCCAGGCCTATATGAGATACGGAGGTAGAATACTCGCAAGAGGAAAGCATACTCATCATGCAATCTATACGGGACATACAGTATATACTGTGTGTATATATAGAGGAAGGGGGTGGATGGAGGGGAGGGGGGGAGGGGGAAGAGAAATGCTGAAGGCCGCCTATGGCCTTAGTTGAGACAACCAGCTCCAAGGTGCCAAGGGTTGTAAATCCTTACAACATTCCTCGTATGCGGCTCGGTATAAAGCAAAAAACATTTTAAAAAAAAGGAGAAACGAATATAGAAAATTTATATACACAAAGAACGAAGATTATTGAATAAGAGTCGAAATAATATAAAATAAAATAAAGTTAAAGTACGTGAAACAGGAGGTGCAAAAGAATGTGAAATACATTTACAAATACAGACTAAACTGAGATTTCGGTTCCGTGTTTTTTTTATGTTTATTTCTTTTGTCTTATCTTGGGGGAGAGTCGTCCATTTTTTTTTAATTGATTCGAATTGTTATATCTGTTAGATTTGCTTAGTAAAATATGTGTATCTTAGCGTAGAAATGATGAATGGTTTTCAGTGGTATTTAGGGCAGAGAGAGAGAGAGAGAGAGAGAGAGAGAGAGAGAGAGAGAGAGAGAGAGAGAGAGAGAGAGAGAGAGAGAATATGTTGGACATTCACGGATCTACTTAAAGAAGAATCACTTTGGTTTTGTGATGGAATGTAGGTTTTACCTTAAAAATCACTCTCGTCTTCTGATCTCTTTTTTTTAATAAACACAACATCCCGAGGCATTTAGACTTTAACAAAAGCTTTATTATCATCATCAACACCATTATATTAATCATCGTTCATCACTAACATCATTATCATCATCATCATCCCCATCATCATCTTCTGCCACTTTAAGCCCCACCATCATTTGACTTTTAACAAAAGCTTTATTATCATCATCAGCACCATTATATTAATCATCGTACACCAACATCATCATTATTATCATCATCATCCTCATCATCATTATCATCATCTTCTGCCACCTTAAGCCCCACCAACATTTGACTTTTAACAAAAGCTTTATTATCATCATCAGCACCATTATATTAATCATCGTACACCACCAACATCATCATCATTATTATCATCATCCTCATCACCATCATCATCCCCATCATCATCTGCCACTTTAAGCCCCACCATCATTTGACTTTTAACAAAAGCTTCATTATCATCATCAGCACCATTATATTAATCATCGTACACCACCAACATCATCATTATTATCATCATCATCATCCTCATCACCATCATCATCATCATCATCATCTTCTGCCACTTTAAGCCCCACCATCATTTGACTTTTAACAAAAGCTTTATTATCATCATCAGCACCATTATATTAATCATCGTACACCACCAACATCATCATTATTATCATCATCATCATCCTCATCACCATCATCATCATCATCAACATCATCATCTTCTGCCACTTTAAGCCCCACCATCATTTGACTTTTAACAAAAGCTTTATTATCATCATCAGCACCATCATACTAATCATCGTACACCACCAACATCATCATCATTATTATCATCATCATCATCCTCATCACCATCATCATCATCATCATCGTCTTCTGCCACTTTAAGCCCCACCATCATTTGACTTATAACAAAAGCTTTATTATCATCATCAGCACCATTATATTAATCATCGTACACCAACATCATCATCATCATTATCATCACCATCCTCATCATCATCATCATCATCATCATCGTCTGCCACCCTAAGCCCCACCAACATCACTGACTCACATTCCACTGTCAAAAACGCTACGCACCCGCATTCCAATCATTGGAATGTTTGCTCGCCATAAAAGGCGAGCGCTGATTGGCTGCCAGCTCGAGTCCTTGTCTCGCCTCGACCAATCAGAGGCGGGCGGGGTTTACAGCCAACCAATCAGGAGGCGGGACACAAACATTAAGCCTTTTTCGCGTAGTAGAAGTTTCTTGATATTACTTATTTGAGTGAAGTGAGACTTGGAGTTCGTGTGTGTGTGATCTTCTTCCGTCATTATGCGTTTGAAAAGTGGATTAATTAAGTGATATTTGGATTAATTATATATATCACTGCCCCGAGATGGACCTGACGTGAAGGTAGTGTAATTCGTGTTTAAAAGTCCCATAAAAGGTGTAGGGAGAGAGAGAGAGACTGAAAGTCCTGTTGTTGAGATTCTTAAGGAATTCTGGCTTCAAAATGGCGTCCCCGCTTAAGTCCCAGTAGAAATCCTGGTAAAAATGCTACATTGACGGGCAATAGCAATGTATTCACGGTCTCTTTAGGCGTTGCACATATAAGGGTCACAAGTTTATAGATTATATTTAATGTATTTATATTTCTTTGGGCTCAAGCGACGGTAGACCGATCAGATTTAGCAGATAACCAAACGTGACTCGATTTCCCTTGTTTTATATATTCGACAAAAGCAACTATTAATTTCTCTTAGTTATCTTAGCCTACAACGTGTCATAAGTGGAGTTTAATATATATTAGTACTGCGATATATAAACAGTTATATTTTTGAATATTACAAAGCGACTCTAAATGCGTCGGCCAACTGTATGCCAAAAATAGATGTTATGTTATATTGTCATTGGGTTAAGTAACCCAAAATCCCTAATAAATTGTCAATCGAAGAATTTAATCTCTGCAATTCTTAATCTTATCACAGAAAGGAAGATTGATTTAAACGCATTGTCATATTTTTTATATATATTGCAGACATCATTTCGAGTCGAGTAAGACATATGGACGTGCAATGATTGATTTCTTAGTAATTAAAGGTTTCTATATCATTGTTGTTATTAAAAGCCAAGCTATAACTCTAGTTGGAAAAGCAGATAAAAAAAAATGTCCGAAGGAAATGGGTGGCGCTTCAAAACCATGTAACTATTTCCAGAAATACCACAGCAAAGAGGGTGTAAAATTAGTTTATTAGTTCGTTTATTGTTTTTTTTCTTATATTGGAAATTGAATATCGGTGTGTTGGTATGCTGTTGTAGCAATTTTGTTGTTGTTTTTGTTGGGGGTGTTTGTAGATCAAATTTGTTATTAATCTCATTTTCCTTTCAGTCTAATCTCTCTGTTTACTTATATATATATATATATATATATATATATATATATATATATATATATATATATATATATATATATATATTTACTTATTTACTTATTTAATATTATAGGTAATGCTGCTCTTCACAATATATATATATATATATATATATATATATATATATATATATATATATATATATATATATATAGTTATAGATATATATATATAGTTATAGATATATATATATATATATATATATATATATATATATATATATATATATATATATGTATATATAAATATAGATATATATGTATATATAAATATAGATATATATGTGTGTATATATATATGTGTATGTATATATATATATATATATATATATATATATATATATATATATACTGTATATACTTATTGAATATTATAGGTAATGCTGCTCTTCACAATATATATATATATATATATATATATATATATATATATATATATATATATATATATATATACATATATATATATAAATATATATATTTATATATATAGTTATAGATATATATGTATATAAATATAGATATATATATATATATATATATATATATATGTATGTATATATGTGTGTATATATATATAAATATATATATATATGTATATGTATATATATTACATGTAATGCTCTTCACAAAACATCAGGTCTGCTCTTAGACACATTGACTAATGGATGATACATAACATACTTTCACTCATTTCCTGTATTTTCAGAGTGGATCACATGATATTAATTTATATAGTAGTATATTGACATTGTAAATAGCATTGATAATAGACTCGCTTATGTTAAGTTGGTCTCAAATGAGTTATTTGTAGTTTTATTATACATTTTTAGTACTTAATAATATACAACATTGGTGTTGAAAGTCTCAACTTTTGGAATGTATGAAATGTATAATAAATTAAAATCATCCATCAGAATATAATTGAATAATTAGTTTCTTTATTTTGTATTTATTATAAAAGGGTAATTATTAATTTATTTTCCAGACATTTAGATATGAAAATGTGTTCTTTACTTACTTGTTTACTTGTTTTGGGTTTAAATCCAACCCTCCACTGAAGTCGAGTGAACTACTCCGGCGGGTCCATATTAATCATCTAACGAAAACATTTTCATTATAACTTATACAATTCTTTGATTGTAGCATCTTCCAAATCATATGATCTTGTGAAAAGTAATGTCTTTAGTTTCTTTAACTACTATCCTTGGTAAGAATTTAAAATTAATATACCCATATCAAAACAGAATTAGTTCAAATGTTTGTTTTTTCCCCCTACAGGTGACTGGACTCTGTAAGTGGTGATTTAAAAGCTTCAAAAAAGTGTGTTTGTGTATGAAGTGCTTTGATTTCATCTTTTAACCCTCTGGAGTCCATCCAAAAAATCATCTGTTACTCTATTGTGGAAGCAAGCCGTAATTTCTCGTCTTCGCCCATCACTCCGTCTCCGCTCGCTCTCTTCTCCCGAGAGGAGGGAAGCTCACCGTTTTGCTCACTACCACTGCCTTAACTCTTGTGATTTCGCCTTCGTACGAGTGATAGAAATATATTTTAAAGGACTCGCTAGACAATTACCATCAGTGATTGTGTTATAGTAAATAGATATTGTGCTACATGGAAACCATGTGCTAGTGTGAAAAGGAAGTTGTATAATATCATCCGTAACTATTGTACCATCTTACCGCCAAGATTTTTTCCTATCGTAGTGGGTGAGTACTATACGAATATACTCGTACTGTGATGTACGGTATATTTTTCTTTTTCTTTTCATGGTTTAGAAGAAATCTTATTGAGAGTATAATAATAATAATATTTGCATACAGTACTGTGATGTACAGTATATTTTTCTTTTTCTTTTCATGGTTTAGAAGAAATCTTATTGAGAATATAATATTTGCATACTGTGATGTACAGTATATTTTTCTTTTTCTTTTTATGGTTTAGAAGAAATCAAGAAATCTTATTGAGACTATAATAATAATATTTGCATAGCCTACTGTATACAGTAGTATCTAATGATAACAGACCACAAAATAGTATAATTTGATTACAGGTAGCAACTGCATGATTTCCCACCTACAGAATGGGTGCTATAGTATATTTTTGTTTTTATGGTTTAGATAAAATCTTATTGATAGTATGCATTGTAATATGTGTATACAGTAGTATCTGTTGATAATGGACCCCAAAATAATATATACTTAGATAAGCCCCAAACTGCTTGATTTCCCAAGGACAAAATGAGTGCAATATGAAGTTCATGTAAAAAGTTATTTAAGTTTTATTTTTTTATTAGAAATTATGACATAACTTGGAAAAAAAATAAAAGGCAAATTAAGTTAAAATGAAACGCATTGTCAAAAGCTCTTATAATATTCTATAAATATAGGCATTTTTTATGTTTCTTATTTATATTAATGTTTTTAATTGTTAAAAAATCATGACAAAATAATCAATTTATAATCAACCAGTAACCGTAACATTCTTGAAACTAATAGTTGGAGAGACGAAACTCTTCTGATATGGTTTAAGAGTAGATGGTATTGTATTTATATTGATTCCTGTAGTATATACAGTGGTTTCTACTGTTGTTTGAGTTGAATGGTTAGTGATTATGGGAAGATTCTGTTTGTTGACAGTGCTGTCTTTATATTTCATAAGCCTCATTACATTCCATTGTGGATAGTTTGATGAAGGGCCCTCTATATGTCTGGCTGTATTAGTACTTTACTTATATGAAAGGGGTTTTCTTAGGTCAAATACTTCCCTATAACTATTTTTTCCTAGTTTATCTTATACCTATTGAACTGAACAAATTTATATGCCCAAAAAAAAATAATTTACTACATATCACGGTTTGATTTGTGGAGTCAGTTATATGTTTATAGTCACTCCTGTTATTATTATTGTTATTATTATTACTTGCTAAGCTACAACCCCAGTTGGAAAAGCAGGATGCTATAAGCCCAGTGGCTCCAACAGGGAAAATAGCTCAGTGAGGAAAGGAAGAAAGGAAACTAAAATATTTCAGGAAGAGTAACAACATTAAAATAAATATTTCCTATATAAACTATAAAAACTTTAACAAAACAATAGGAAGAGAAATAAGCTAGAAGAGTTTGCTCAAGTGTACCCTCAAGCAAGAGAACTCTAAACCAGGGCAGTGGAAGACCATGGTACAGAGGTTATGTCACTACCCAAGACTAGAGAACGATGGTTTTATTAAGGAGTGTCCTTCTCCTAGAAGAGCTGCTTACCATAGCTAAAGAGTCTCTTCTATGCCCTTTTATGTTGTTAGTAGAGAAAAATACTTCATTTTTGTAGGATTGTATGAATGACTTGATGCATCATCGCATCAGTTTATAAATTGTTTCCTAAAAGGATTTATTGATGTAATACAGTATGTATTATATATTTTATGAAAGTTGCTAGAGATTAGTCGTTGAGGGATTTAATTATTTTTATTGCTAATTTTATATGTACTGTATTAACCCTTTTACCCCCAAAGGACGTACTGGTACGTTTCACAAAAGCCATCCCTTTACCCCCATGGACGTACCGGTACGTCCTTGCAAAAAAGTGCTATAAAAATATTTTTTTCATATTTTTGATAATTTTTTGAGAAAATTCAGGCATTTTCCAAGAGAATGAGACCAACATGACCCCTCTATGACAAAAATTAAGGCTGTTAGAGCAATTTAAAAAAAAAAATATACTGCAAAATGTGCTGGGAAAAAAATAACCCCTTGGGGGTTAAGGGTTGGAAATTTCCAAATAGCCCGGGGGTAAAAGGGTTAATTATATAATATACATTATCTTTTATTGTTGGGTGGAAATTTTTTTTTTGAGTCATTGATGGTTATCTTGGTAGCAACTCTAGACTTACTGGTCGAGACGTGAGGAAAATAGATTTAGCAACGTTACTCCCAACCCCCGCATTCCTGAAGTTGGTTTGTGTGCAGTGAACTGTGGTTGATGATTCATGGGTTTTCCTTGAGTATTAGATGGCGACACCTGGTGATGTTATAGATCCTGTGCCATTCTTAGTTTTATTTTCATATTATGTAGACGGTTTTAAGATTTCTACATTGGTTGCTGTAGATTTTGATAGAAAAATTTGTTTATATGATCTAGAAGTAATTCTTGCGAGGTGTACGTTTTATGGCGGTAAAGATTACTTAAATGATTTCCTCCTTTGCTTGAAAGAGGCAACGCCTGAAGGAGATTCCTGATTGTCTCACATTCATAGGATCCTTTGTATCCCTGATAAAGACGGTGGTCACAAGGCCTCATAATTTTTCCCAATGAAAGACTAGTGCAATACCGTATAGTATTTCGGAGATCGGACCAGTTACAGCATCACATACCTAACAAAGCTTAATTCTAAACTAAAGCTGGAATCGTAATGTACATGGTTTTTTAATTCTATGATAGTGACATGCTTTTTAATTCTTTTTTTTTTTTTTTAATTTGGTAATAGTGGCATATTTTCTAATGTCTCCAGTATCTTATTTTCATGTGAACATTCATTTAATTTTCTTCCATAAAATAGTCCAGCAGCCCTAGTTTTTTCTCTTCGTTGTTACTTACATGAATTAGTGCAAGTTACATACAGTACGATTTTAAATAACTGTAAAGAAGATTGCGTCTTTGCAAGGACCATAGAATGTACTGTAGTGATGGTACTCGTTTGAAGATAACTTACAGTAAAAGAGCAGTGGGTAAGGCTAGTGTTCCATAAATTTAGTCGTTAATTCAGTATTGTTTTTTACTTACAATTTGTCTGATTAGCATCCCTTATCAATGGATTTTAACCATTCACAAAGTTATCTATCTCCCTATATAAGAAAGAGCAAGTATCTGGCTTTATATATATAACACACACACACACATATATATATATATATATATATATATAATGGTGTTACATCACTCTCCCCATCCCTATGGTAGGGAGAAGAAAAATAGTCATACCCTGATGAGAGGAAGGTGTGTGTATGTGCAAATCTGTCTAAATACTTATTCGTCATTTTTGAAGGGTCGCTTAGATTTAATCTTACCCGAGTTGTAGACCATCCAGAGGTATATCGATGCTTTCTTTGTTGCAAATTTTATTTTAAACTGACAGTTTGTTCAATTATGAGCTCCTAGACAATACTTTTTTTTATCGATTCACTGTATTCTTTTATTGGGCATTTATTCAAATCAAAATGACCATCTCTCCTTGTTCCATATTCTATGGAAATGTTGATAGTGCTGTTAGCTATATTCTGAATGAGGTGTGATATTCAAGCAATTAATTATTATAGGAAGTATTGAGATTTCCAGTTGTGGGAAGGTTGCATTGAATTCATTCTCTTGTGTATTGTTTTCTGAATGGCTTGTTTGGTTTGATCTAGTGTGTAGAAATTCATTTTACATGAGTGTTGTTGGAATAAGTGGTTTGTTGTGTGGTGGATATAGAATGTGCAAAAATGTGGTTACTTAACTTCTTTGTGTTTGAGGCATTTCTTGGATTTGTAGTTAGTTGTGCTGGCCAATAAGAGTTGGATGATATTGCACCCTCCCAGTTTGTTAGCTAGTTGAATCTTTGCTTTTTAGTTTATTTCTGGAACCTTGTAGGATTCGCTTTGTTTTATCCCAAAGATGGTAAAAACTTGTTTACTTTGATCTCCTCGGTTTATGAAGAATCTTGCTGATTGACAGGATCCTTTGGGTTCGTTGTTTGTTCTTGACATAATCCTTTGGGTTTGTTGTTTTTCTTGACATGATCCTTTGGGTTTGTTACTTGTTCTTGACATGATCCTTTGGGTTCGTTACTTGTTCTTGACATGATCCTTTGAGTTCGTTGTTTGTTTTTGACATAATCCATTGGGTTCGTTGCTTTTCTTGATATGATCCTTTTGGGTTTGTTGCTTTTCTTGATATGATCCTTTGGGTTCGTTACTTGTTCTTGACATGATCCTTTGGGTTCGTTGCTTTTCTTGATATGATACTTTGTGTACGTTGCTTGTTCTTGACATGATCCTTTGGGTTCGTTGCTTGTTCTTGACATGATCCTTTGGGGGTCGTTACTTGTTCTTGACATGATCCTTTGGGTTCGTTGCTTTTCTTGATATGATACTTTGTGTACGTTGCTTGTTCTTGACATGATCCTTTGGGTTCGTTGTTTGTTCTTGACATGATCCTTTGGGTTCATTGTTTGTTCTTGACATAATCCTTTGGGTTCTTTGCTTTTCTTGACATGATCCTTTGGGATCATTGTTTGTTCATAACATGACCCTTTGGGTTCGTTGCTTTTCTTGGCATGATCCTTTGGGATCGTTGCTTGTTCATGACATGACTCTTTGGTTCGTTGCTTTTCTTGATATGATACTTTGGGTTCGTTGCTTGATCTTGACATGACCCTTTGGGTTATTGCTTCTCTTGATATGATCCTTTTGGGTTCATTGCTTGATCTTGACATGATCTTTTTGGGTTCGTTGCTTGATCTTGACATGATCCTTTGGGTTCGTTGCTCGTTCTGGGTGTTTGTCTACTATTTATTAGGAAGTATGACCAATCGGGCAAAGAACTAGCTAATGGGGGCATGAAGTCTTCTAGCATATCTAGCATAAGTATGAAGAAACTCAGAGGGATGTTTAACAAGGAAGGAATAAGTAGAGCTCTCTTTTGGGCCAAAACTGGATTTCAAAAGTTTGGCAGTCAATACATAAGGGAAGAAATTCAAAGTAACCTTCCCTTCACTGAAAATCTCTATCCTTCTTGTGATAATCAAGTAGTTTATTGTAATGCATTCAGAATATACATACATACATATACCAAGGCACTTCCCCCAATTTTGGGGGTTAGCCGACATCAACAAAAACAAAAAGGGGACCTCTACTCTCTACGTTCCTCCCAGCATTCAGAATATAACTAACACAATACTTTTTTTCGTCAATCAAATGTACAAAATAATAGAATAATGTTGATAAAAGGCTGCTTGAATGGAATCAGTGCTTTTGTTTTTAATTTTTTCAGATTCTGTAAAATTTATATAGTGTGGCATTTGCGCGAGCAGCCTTCCTTTGCATCATCGTTTCTCCTTATAGATTTGACAAGGCTTTTGGGCGGCAATCATTTGGCTTTCTCTCCAACTCTTAAAGCATTTATACCATGAATTTTAGTTTTGTTAAAAGTTAGTCATATTAATTTTGTAATTGGTGAGGGATCTATGGTCATGGTTCAATCACGCCCCAGTTTTCTATACCGACACTCAAAGAGTGAGCGAGCTAGGTTTATTCCTGGCATTCCATGCATCTCTTTTTTTTTTTCTCTGGTATATTCAGCAATAACTATGCCTTAGAAATGGTGCTAGAGGAGCATTTCACTGGGCGACCCAGGTTCCTCGCCCAGAAATAGATTTTTCCTTCGTCAAAATCCCTTTTTTACGTACAGTGCTGTAAAATGGTTAATGTATAATCTTGAAGCTACCATAACTACGAGTACCATAAATGCAAGCAAATTATGCTTTTTGTTGCATGTGGGGAGGACAATAGTTTGGTTTTGTACAGGTTGTAGATGATGTGAACTGAAGGATGTTTTTTGGCTTATCTTTGATCATTATGTAATCAATAATAATGCTTAGGTCTCTCTTATAGAGTTAAGTTGGCTACAAATTGCGTCATTTGCTTATAAAATGTTTTAGGTCCTTATACAAAAATTATGAATTGGATCTCATACTTGGAGAAAACAGTTATGCAAATACATCATACATTGTAGACGTATTTCTTACTTGGATAAGCCATTTCTTGTATTTGATAGGAAAGTTTTGATGTTTGAAGCATTGAATTGCATTAGAAAAAAACATTCTCAGACAATGTTATCTTATTTCACATATCAAGTAATAATTAAACTATTCTGAATGTTTTGATATAAAATCCTATGAGGATTTAGTGACTACAATGACTGATGAATTAGGTCGTAAACGTTTACTTGGAATCCAAATTTTTTTAGTTCTATCTTCAGCCTTTTTAGTTACCTTTAGTAAAACAAGAGGATGATTGCATGATGAGTGTAGTATGGCTAATGCTCAGTAATGTCACAATTACTTTCTTCAGTTTCTTGGTTCCTCTTGTGCAGCACTGTTTGTCTTTTATGATGCAAGAAAAACTAGAGATGGATTTTACCTTGGAATTAATTATAAGACATTTTCCTCATCTTCAACTTTTAGATTTGGATACCTTGCGTAATTCCTTTCTTATATTTTAAAAATCTTTATGACAGCTACTAGTATTTGGATAGGGATTAATAAATTAACAACAAATTAAGATTTACATTTTTATAGGCTCAAAGAATTTGTCTTTAATGAGGTACAATTTTCATGTAGGACCCATGTCCCATGTAAGCTTTATCGCTTTTATAATTTCATATTGTGATTACGGTATCTAGGTAGTAATTTTGAGTAAATATACTGTATGTTCCCATAAGTTCCCATGGGTTATAACCATACACTCTTAAGAATAATTAAAACCACATGTTTGTAGGAAAACAGGAATTTGGACGGTATAGTAAACCATAAGATTAACAGAATAAATACTGATATTGATAAGTAATATATTGAACAACATTATTTTGTGAATTGCGAGGGAAACTCATATAATATTCAAGGACAGTTTTACACAAATTCATTTTATTTCCTGTACTTAGTTTACTTGCTCTTGTAAAAAGGTATTCGTTGATTAATCTGTTTTCTTTTATAGATTTCTTTTTAAGCCTTTATCAACTACAATTACATAGTCAGGGATTTATTTACAATTATCCTATGTTTTTTAATATTACTTTTACTATTTTTTGGGCATTATGTACATTTTAATTCGGAATACATTGGTGATTTCTTTCCTAAAAGCTTTTATTATATTGGTGACAATTCCTTTCCCCATGCTTTTTTTTCTTTTCTTTTTTTCTTCTTCTTCTAGAAGTGATGTACAGTACTATACAATTATTCCTAATATAGAAGAAACATGACTTAGTATAAGTAGACTAAGGATGGCAGAGAAACCCTTTAATATGTTATAGGTAATGTTTTGTACATAGGTTTGTCTGCTACTCTTGAAAGGGAATCTGATCATTTTTTTCTTCAGTAATTCATCTAACAACTTGAGGGTTTCATCCCTAATTAGTTACAGATATATGTTTGCTTGGTAATTAATATGAAACTTACATATGTAGGAAAATAAAGGCTACCACAACTATATAGTAAGAAAAATAGACTATCACAACTACTGAATATAGTCATTATTTTATTTTTAACAGCAGCAATAGTCAGAATTCATCAAAGATGATGATAACCGGAAATTTTCTTTCGTCTTTTGTCACATACTGTATCTGAAATATCGCCAAGTTTATGTTGTACACTTGAAAGTGGGAAAATATCTTGATTAAACTTTCATTAGTTATAGATTAAATCATGAAATCTTAGGATTAAATCCAGTGAGGAAATGCAAGAATTATCCACTCATGATTGTTAATGTAGTTGAATATTTTAACTTTAACGGCCTTGCTAGACAGTTATAGTAGTAAAGGTTCTGTGCAGTTTTCCTTCGAACCCAAGTGTTCTCTAGTCTTGGGTAGTGCCATAGCCTCTGTACTATGGTCTTCCACTGTCTTGGGTTAGAGTTCTCTTGCTTGAGGGTACGCTCGGGCACGCTATTCTATCTAATTTTTCTCTTGTTTTGCTATAATTTTTATAGTTTATATAGGAAATATTTATTTTAATGTTGCTATTCTTAAAATATTTTATTTTTCCTTTTTTTTCCTTTCCTCACTGAGCTATTTTCCCTGGTGGGGCCCCTGGGCTTATAGCATCCTGCTTTTCCAACTAGGGTTGTAGCTAAGCAAGTAATAATAATAATAATAACAGTTTTTCATTTATTTCCTTTTGTATGTTTCTACTTGATTGTCCAACTGCTTTAACTTTATAACAATTTTCATAAGGAAGTTACTTTGGTGAGCCCTTGATTCTAGATGTGGGACTGTTGTACTATAGTCAATTTCTTTTAGCGATGCAGATTTGCACCGACTCGCAGCGGTGCCCTTTTAGCTCGTAAAAGTTCCCTGGTCGCTGATTGGTTAGAATGATCTCGTCCAACCAATCAGCGATCAGGAAACTTTTCCGAGCTAAAAGGGCACTGCTGCGAGTCTGTGCAAATCTGCATCGCTAAAAGAAATTGACTATAGATACTGAATTTGCAATATTATGGAACTAAGTAACACTAGCCTAGAAAGCTTGCTTGTCATCAGTAAGAGTTTTGTAAAAACTTTTACTGACTGAAAATATTTTTATATATGCTGTTGACTCATACCATATGTATTCAACTGATATTTGACAAAAATATATGTGATTACAGTACAATGGAAAGATATGGTTTGCCAAGGAAGCTCATGTTTTACAGATTATATATGTATTGGGTTTTATACAGTAAAAGGCTGTGCTACAAAAAGTAATGTATTTGGTAACGTTGTGTTTATGGTATTATATTTGAATTAATCTCAATGCAAGTTGTGAACAGTGAGTGAATGGTATTGGATTTTCCAATGTTTAATGATAACAATACCGTCTATTTGAATACGTTGAGACTTGAGTGCATGAGATTCTCTAAAATATGAATGAATTATAGAAACCTATTTATCCCCCCCAAAAAAAAAAAAATCAATTACTGTATACAGAATTTAAGGGATAAATAACTGTGTTAATGATGGTTGAATGTAGGCGTTGACGTTACCAAAAACATAGCAAACTTTTTTGGAGAAGAATTTTTATCTTCATATATATGCATTACAGTACGTACATAATGTAACGCCATTACTACAGAATATAGTATAGCTGATAACATATCAGTAACAATTTCTAAGAATAGAATTTCACTCTTGAAGGCAGATATAATGATGCTCAAGATGAATCATGAAAGGATAGTATAGACGTTTAGAAATACTTAACCCTCCAAATCTGAAGCTTTGCTCTACCTGTGGCTGCTACCATTTGTTTCTTATTGAGGTGCTGTAATCTCTTGTCCTTTCTTCGGTCTTTTCCATCCCTTTTTGGCGGACATGTTGATTTACTCATTTGTTCCATTTTTCTTAAACATTATTTTCTGGGCTCCGACCTGTGCCGCCCAGTGAAATGCTCCTTTTACATCATTTCTAAGGTTAAAACTGCTACCTTAGAAATGATGTAAAAGGAGCATTTCACTGGGCGGCACAGGTCTCTTGCCCAGAAATAGGTTTTTCCTTCGATAAAATCCCTTTATGGAGTTTCGCCTATTTTGTTACACAATTATCTCATTGCCAAAAAAAACATATTAATCAAAGTGAAGGAAATTACATTATCAACAGAAGATTCAAAAGCCGATTGTACTAACAAATTTTGATTTTTAAGGAGATAAAGTTTAACAAAAACAATGTAAACAACAGCATATAAGCAATAACAACCAAGCTTGGAGATTATATGTCAAATGCATAATGATTGAAAAACATTCACTTACCACACACATAGAAGATAGTTCTTTCAACTTTATTTTTCTTGAAAAAAGATTCTTTTAATTTACGGTTCCAACAATTTTTTGTGTCTACATAGTTTAATAGTGCTTGCTAATGTCAGTACTGTATGGAGTTGCACTTTTGCCTTCATTTATTTCCTTATACAAGATACTTGTACTTAGACAGTACTTCCTGTTGTGTTGTATTCACGGTCCAGATATATATATATATAGACCTTGGTTGTATTATACTGTAATTGTAATTTTTTCCTGTTCTGATATTAGTTGTGTAATGGCAAGTGTGCACAGTTTTTCATTATGAATGTTGTTCCCTTAGTAGGGAGAATTACAGGAATCTATAGAAAAATTTCTGAAATTGGTCAGTCCACTGTAGTTAGCTTCATTATTAGATAAAATACCTTTTTGGATTTTTCCTTGTGAATGGTTTAATTTTTTGTATTAATAGAACACATTTAATACTTTAACGATTTGATACAAGTGATTTGTTGCCTCTATTGCAAAAGCTTTTCTCCAGCTAATCAGTGATATTTTTACTGCTTGGCTATGCAGCCACAGAAGTAAGCAAACACCATTTGTTTGTTGTCTATCCTGCTGGTCATTCCCCTTTTAAAGTTGAGAGAGATCCTTTGTCAGTTTTACATTAAAAATACTTCTATAGGCTAATGTAGTAATAGGATGTCCCAGCACCCTGGTCCCATGTAAAATTAGACCATTTATAAAAGCATCATTAAACTTGATTACTCTTCTGCCCATATGCTATTTTATCGCTTCTTTGTCAATATTTTCTTTTCACAAGGTCCATAGGGATTTTGTTTCCTTCTAGACTATGAGTTCCATTTGATTTTCTCAAATGGATTACCTCTTTTCTTTTCTTTCTCTTGGAAACCTTTTTCATTCATCTTTAACAAAGTTCTCAGAAAAAGTCGCCACGCAAAAGTATATGTAGGATTTCTTATGAGTTACAGCACTCGGTTGTATTGCTAATGTGACCTCTTAGTTTGTGTAAGCTTATGCATTTATTTATACAAAAAGGCTTAACATGATGACTATATTGAAGTCACCTTCTAGTAGTATAACCAGGCCACTTGATCACTTGCTTTGAAGATTAAAAATAGCCTGAAGAATTTGTTCATGATAGGTACTGTAGTTTGGTAGCAAGAAAAAATTGGACCATTATAGGGGAAGATACCAAATCAGTTGAACATGAAATAATAGAATTAGGTGTCTAAGGGTTGCATACAAAGATTCTTTTACTTATCTTCACAGTGAAATATGTATGATAAATTTTAGTTAGTATCTACTTTTAGTTCCCAGGGATAAAATAAATCTGTAGTATCTGGTTAAATAAGTCCCTCAGATAAAAGTAAATATACATACATACATATATCAAGGCACTTCCCCCAATTTTGGGGGGTAGTCGACATCAACAAATGAAACAAAAACAAAAAAGGGGACCTCTACTCTCTACGTTCCTCCCAGCCTAAAAGTAAATATACAAGGAAATAAAGGGAAGGTTTCTCAAGTATATTTTCACAATATGAATTTGACAAAGAAATGGCATTTATGAGAAAACTTGCTCATTACTTAGCTTTTTTCTATTGAATTTCCTTTTCATTTGGTGTTATCCAACATGGTATTCATATCAGTCATCAGGGTTAAAACCTCTCTCTACTACACCTTTTGTATTGACGTTTATCTTTATGTTCTGCTTTCTCATCCTCATCAGTGACTCACCGGTCACCATTGGAGACTATGCTTTTGCTGATATTGTGCTTCTCATCTCTCGTCCTCTTGCCGTTCTTTGTTGTTCAGTTGCTTTTTTTGTCAGTCAGCTTCGATCTTGAGAGGTTATCTAAAGGGGGATGTCTCAATTTTATCTAGTTCCATTGCAGAGATTTGTACTGTTATTTTTCTTATGTGTGATATTGCAGGAGAGGAAATAGTATAATATATGGCATAGCTTTTGGATGAGGTAAATTTTAAATTTGTATACACACTTCTGTTCTTATTGATATTTTGTGAATCATGTATGAAGAAAAACTATAACTGTATCTCTTATATATAGCAGCTAATTAATGTGGGTGGTATATACCGAAAGTATATAATTGGAAAATATTACTAATTGTAGGCTATATACATCATTGTACTGTAAACACTTTTATATCTATAGAACCTTGAGTATTTCATGAAATTTCATAATCTTTGCTTATCAATTTCTTCAATCCTTTGAATATCATTTAGCTAATATACAGCTATATATACATATAAGAAAGGGATATGGGTAACATAAACAAAAGCATGGATGAAGACCCAGACGAGATGAGAATTCAGACATAAAGTAAGCATGACAGATCGTAGAGAGAAGTATAAAACCCCATGAAAGTGTAAAGACGATGTGTTATTGTTTGCTTCATGATGATATTTTTAGGTCAGCCAGATATATGCAGTGCAATATGCTGAATGCTTTACATCAATTTTATCCTGTTATTCATAATTTGAGGTTTCATAGTGTTCATATTGTTTATTGAATTAGTTAGGATGTATGGGGGTCAAGTTGATACATAGCTATTTTCATATACAGTGCTGTACTTGTATGAATATACATGCTTTTTAACCTTCCAAATTAATTGTTTACTGTATATTTGCATTTGAATAAATAATATATTTATTGAAAGAAGTAGCCTTGAAAAATGTACCCAAGGTAACTTAACTCGAAATCTGTCATCTTGTTACTATTGCTTTGTCCCTTGTGATGGTATAAGTAGATACTACTGTATTAGATTAGATTATGATGTTTTGGCCATATGGCTAAGCGGTGTCATTCACATCATATAATTTTTTAAGTTATATGAAGTATTTTAATGTAATATGGTGCACTAACATTCCATTTTTTCTTTTTATTTGTAGGAGAATTTGGACATGGTTGAGTTGTGGTATTAATTCCATGGCTCGATGGCCCCCCAGATGCCTCATGCGGGTACCATGAGCGCCAACACAATAGGCCGGTCCACTCGAGCTGATTATAACAAGGAGGTAATAAGCATTTCCATATCTGTAAAACTTATCCAACAAAATTACCCTGACAGGTAAAGCCGCAACATAAACCGTAGACTTTAGATTTTTATCAAATAAAGAAGAGCATATTAACCCTTTTACCCCCAAAGGACGTACTGGTACGTTTCACAAAACTCATTCCTTTACCCCCATGGACGTACTGGTACGTCCTGGCAAAAAACTGCTATTTACATTTTTTTTTTCATATTTTTGATAATTTTTTCAGAAACTTCAGGCATTTTCCAAGAGAATGAGATCAACCTGACCTCTCTATGATGAAAATTAAGGCTGTTAGAGCAATTTAAAAAATATATACTGCAAAATGTGCTTGAAAAAAAAATAACCCCCGGGGGTTAAGGGTTGGAAAGTTCCAAATAGCCTGGGGGTAAAAGGGTTAAAGGATGAGTGTTGATTATCTTTTCACCGTTTTATGAGATGTATTTTGCAAAATTATTCAAGTAAGTTTTTTAGCTGAGAGCCAGCCAAAAATTTAGCCCAAATTTAATTTTAAATTAATCCAGACCCTTATCAAGACTTTGAAGGAGTGTTTGCTGTTGGCCAGTGACCAAACCAGCATGTTTTTATTGATGCTGTATTTAGATCTGTTAATAGGAACTTCAGTACCATTGACTAAATTCTACACGACGTTCCTACCGTTTTCTAGAATAGAGAATCAGTTCGTGAAACTTGATGGGGGACTTGCCAAGTCTAGGCATTTGTGACAGCTTTCAAATATTTGATTAAGTTTTTCTTCCTTTTGTCAGAAACAAAATAATTTGGTGGTCATTGGGGTAGTATGTAAAACGTTTCTGGCATACTTTCATGAAATTTCTGTGCAATATCGTTCTTCAAGCAATCCTTTGGATATATGAATAGTCTTTGTTGAAGTTTAATGTTAGCAAGATTAAATTCTGAAGTTTAATATTAGAAAGATTAAGTTCCAAACTGCATAATCTTGTTTTGTACTTTGTAAGTCTTGTAGTTTAGATATATAATTGTGAAATCTTTATTTGCAAAGCGTAGACTATTGTCTACTTTTGCCATTAATTTGGTATTATATTTTTTTGTAAATATTAGAAATATAACCTTAAATACTGTATTACAATTTGGAGAGGTAATTGAGATATACCACTAAAAGTTTGAATTTTTTTCTTTACAGGCTTTAGATCAGATAAGAGCTTCATTACAGCCCTATGCAGCAGGTATTCCTCGGGAGAGGCTTAGCCCCATTAGTCCGGGTGCTCATGGCCAAGGATCCTTTAATCTTATGCCAACAGAGGAGGACCTGCAGAGGGCGTACAATGGTTATACTAAATCCTGTCCCCAGATAGAAGGCAGCAAAATTATTAGAAAATCAAGTTTTGATCGTGAACTTACTTTGCATCGAGGAAGTCCGGCTCTTGAAAGTAGCAATGCAAGCACACGATCGGATAGCCCAAATATTGGGGGCCAAATTTTATATGGTAACAGCATGCCTGTCAGGCAGTTTGCTGAATGTTCTCAACCCAGACTGAGTTGTGGGGACCAAATGACTGGTGATATCAATCATCCAATTGTATCGAGACAGTACAGCAATTCTTATTCTATAGTTCCAGAGGCCCCTCCTCCCCCACCCCCACCAAGAAGTCAAGGAGGTAACGTACCTCCGCCAACACCACCTAGAGGAACTACACCACCACCGCCACCGTATCCTTGTGTCACAAGCTGTGCCCCCAGCATGGTAACTACCATTGGTCAAAGACCAATGTTACTCTCAAGACTCTCTCCTGGCCCTTGCAAAACTAAGTCTCAGGCTAATTGTGTAAATGTAAGTAATGTGTCGCAAAGCTCAACCCCACAGAGGGGTACTAGTCCTGTTTCTTTTAGTGGAAGGCAGCCAGTCGTGGTGCAGAATAGTGCTCAGGTACAACAGCAGCTCACTCATCAGATGCAAGCCCTTTCCATTAACAATGGTAATAGTTATGGGAATCAGTTGGACCGCCCACCTCCTTATCCTGTAGGTTCAGCATTAAAACATGTGGGAGCTGTAAAACTTGCTGCACCTCCACCTTCCTATAATGCTACTATGCAGAATAGACAGAGTCCAACTCAAGACTCTAGAAAGAGTCCTGCGCAGCTAAATTTCCAAGGGCAGAGCCCTGTTGTAACTCCACATCCTGTTTCGCCTTCTTCTCTGTCACCCACGTCGTCAATGTCTCCCGTTTCACTCCCTCGTGGAGGTCAGACGGCTCGTCAAGCAAAGACTCCGACGCCTATTATTATGCAATCTGTAAAAAGTACGCAGGTGCAAAAGCCAATATTACAGACGGCAATTGCACCTACTTCCCCACCTGTATCGGCACCACCTCCTTCATATGCTTCTTCCATTCAGCAGAAACAAGCTCAGGCTGTTGCTGCTGCTCAGACTGTGCCTAATGTAATGCTAGCACAAATGATGCCCCAGGACAGTGGTGTTGGGTCTTGTAATTATCCTTTAACAGCAGTGACGTGCAATAGTGAAGTAGTGCCAACTACAGACCCTCCTAGTTATCATTCTACTATACAGGCCATGGCAGCTGCACGTGGATATAATCCTGGGTATTTATCTCAACCAGTTGCAAGCATACCTGTTCAAGATGTGCCAGTTCAGGAACTAGATTTGTCTTCCACTCCTTTAGCTCATATACCAATTTCTCAAGTGGGTACAGTTGATTCCATCATCACAACTCAAACATCTAGTGGTGTAGAAACAGTCAGTAGTTGTTATGATCCAAATTTAACTGAAGATATGAATCATCCTCAGTTACAAAGAAAATTCTCTCCAGTCATGGCTGATACTGCTTCCATTGCCTCTCGATCAGAGAGTCCAGTTTCTTCTGTCAATTCTCATGATACCCATGCGTTGTCACAATCACCAATATCCTGTCTTTCAACTGCGACCTCATCCCCTTCGACGCAATCAGATTTAACTTTAGAGTCGGGCTACTCAAGTGGACAGTCATGTAGGGGAATGCCACCCCCACCTCCTCCAACAGAGAAGACCACTCATCAGTCTCCTATACCAGAAAGAAAGAAATTGAGCACAGAAATGGAAATACAAAGATGTGAATCCAAAGTTCGAAACTTGTCGCCCCATGCATTTAAATTTTATATGGAACAGCATATTGAAAATGTTATAAAGAGCTGTGAAGAGAGAGAGAACCGAAGAATACAACTTGAAAAGGAAATGAAAAAGATTGGATTATCAGATAAGGACCAGTCACAAATGCGCAAAATGTTATCTCAGAAAGAATCCAATTTTATCAGGCTTAAACGAGCAAAGATGGACAAGGATCTCTTCCATAAAGTGAAAACAATTGGTAAGTTGAAAAAATACTCTGTTTTTTTCATGATAAAAAAGTTACTGATGTAGTTTAAATATTTTAGTAGGTGTATTGGTTAATGAATTGAGCACTGAAAATAAAATTAATTATAATAGTGTAAATCTCATATACCATGACAGTTCAAGGATATTTTTTGAAGGTATATCCCCTAATTTGTTTTAATTTTTATGTAGGAGGAACCTTTTCTGTAATTAATTATTCAGTTCTTTCAGAAGTACCAGCAACTTACGATAATGTTGTCTTTTATAGGTGTTGGAGCATTTGGTGAAGTTGCCCTTGTATGTAAGATAGACACCCACCGACTTTATGCCATGAAAACATTGCGTAAAGCAGATGTTCTTAAGCGTAATCAAGTAGCCCATGTTAAGGCAGAAAGAGATATCCTCGCTGAAGCCGACAATGAGTGGGTTGTCAAGTTGTATTACTCTTTTCAGGTATGTTTATTTTGACAAACATTTTCTGTTATTGAAATCAACATTTACGTATAGTACTTCATTTTGTGCTACTTGAGAGAAAATTATATTTTATGACAATTTTTCTGACCATAACATTTGGGGTTGGGCACGTATCTCTTATAGATTATTAAAATAATGTACTTAGTCCTATTAATCATTAATGTTTTTTTTTTAATGCTTTTTATTCTTTTATGGTGCTGAAGAATTTTTTTTATAGTAAGCAATAGCCTCTCAATTCCTGTTATTTTAAAAATATCTCAATTTAGGAACATTTCATAGATGGGACAAATGGTTTTTATTTGAATATCTATATTTTTTCTATTTGTTTTTTGTTTAATAACCAATTAATAATTATTTCTTGTTTTAACTAGTTTTGATTAATTTCTCTAAAATTTAACTATAGTCCATTTCTTTTAGCGAGTCATATTTGCACCGACTCGCAGCGGTGCCCTTTTAGCTCGGAAAAGTTTCCTGATTGCTGATTGGTTGGACAAGATAATTCTAACCAATCAGCGACCAGGAAACTTTTCCGAGCTAAAAGGGCACCATTGCGAGTAGGTGCAAATATGACTCGCTAAAAGAAATGGACTATAGTGTCGATTAGTTTCTCCAAAATTATGAATAATTCTAGTTACAAAATGTTTCATTGGAGTTGACAACTTATTTCTGGTTTTTTAATCTTCCGTGAAAATAATGTTTTAAATCTGATTTATAAATATATATATGTATATATATATATATATATATATATATATATATATATATATATATATATATATATATATATATATATATATATATATATGTATGTATGTATATAAATGTGTATATATATATATTTTTTTTAGCCAGATCCAGTATCATTAAGGACATTATTTTTCACCAATCATTTAAATCATACCCATTTTTTTTATCCTTCCAGCAGTTATAATTTGTAATACATGGAAAAGTATTCTTCTTAATCTGCTGTAATTTAGGTCTGTATTTAATGTGTAAACCTCTTTTCTTCTGTAGGACAAAGACAATCTTTATTTTGTTATGGAATACATACCTGGTGGTGATCTCATGTCCCTTTTAATAAAGTTTGGAATATTTGAAGAAAAACTGGCAAGGTGAGTGTGCAATTTTTTTTTATTAATTTTATACATCTATGGTAGTTATAGTAATTCTAAAAAAATACAATACAGTACTTTGTGATGAATTAAATTACAAAATTATGGAGGATACTACAGTTTATTGTGTAATATGACTGATGAAAAGGGATTTTGTTTAATACAATTTTTTCTCGTAATTCCAAGATCCCTATGGCAGTAAATTTATTTTGTACATTGGTATTGAATTTCCATTGAAAATCTTTGTATTTTGGTCTTTTTCAGGTTTTACATTGGTGAATTGGTATGTGCAATAGAAAGTGTCCACAAGATGGGTTTCATTCACCGCGATATTAAGCCTGATAATATTTTAATAGACCGTGATGGGCACATTAAGCTAACAGATTTTGGTCTATGTACAGGATTTAGGTGGACGCATAATTCTAAATATTATCAGAGAGTGGGTAAGTTCATATTTATTTTTTCTAGTCTTTTACATACTAAATTATTTCTCCTTTTCAGCTAGTAATCTAATCCCTTGCACTATAGTCCATTTCTTTTAGTGAGGCAGATATACACCGACTCGCAGCAGTGCCCTTTTAGCTCGGAAAAGTTTCCTTATCGCTGATTGATTGGACAAGATAATTCTAACCAATCAGCGATCAGGAAACTTTTCCGAGCTAAAAGGGCACCGCTGCGAGTCGGTGCAAATCTGCCTCGCAAAAAGAAATGGACTATAGATTATAGCGTTGTTCATTGGCAATAGTCTTTCTTGAAAGTTGAGGCTTTCTGTAAACTCCAATCTGTATTCACATGAGCTTGATAGTACTTTATGTAATCTTTTTTAATTTACTCTAGTTTATTCAATGTTTTTTTTTGTTGGTCATTCATGAGTGAGATATAAGATCATAATTAGAAATTAATTTTTAAAGGATCTCCATTGCATATTAAGACCTCTAGGTTAAAAAATCAATAAAATTCCTCTTAGCAACTTTTTAATTTGTTTGTTTTTAAAGGTTTAATAAAATGCATCAGTTATGTAGATGAGACAGTTCACCATTAATTTTCCGATTACAGGTCATGATCGGCAAGATTCCATAGATCCCTGTGGTGACAATGATGTTGTGTGTCGTTGCAATGATTTGAAACCCCTGGAAAGAAGGCGACGGCGGCAACATTTGCGCTGCTTAGCTCACTCACTTGTTGGAACACCAAACTACATTGCTCCAGAAGTGTTAAGCCGAACTGGTTACACACAGCTGTGCGATTGGTGGAGCGTAGGGGTTATTTTGTATGAAATGTTAGTGGGTCAACCACCATTTTTAGCAAACACCCCTCCGGAGACCCAGTATAAGGTAAATATGATCTTTAACAATTTATTATTATTATTATTATTATTATTATTATTATTATTATTATTATTAAATGCTAAGCTACAAATCTAGTTGGAAAAGCAGGATGCTATAAGCCCAGGGGCCCCAACAGGGAAAATAGGCCAGTGAGGAAAGGAAATTAAGAATAAAATATTTTAAGTATAGGAACAATACTAAAATAAATATTTCCTATATAAACTATAAAAACTTTTAACAAAAGAAGAGGAAGAGAAACTAGATAGAAGTGTGCCCAAGTGTACCCTCAAGCAAGAGAACTCTAACCCAAGACAGTGGAAGACACTTGGTTTTGGGTACAGCTTATTAGCCTGTTTTCCTTTTAATTTTAAACAAATTTTATCTTTTATATGGTATATGTAAATTTTCTATAGATATGGTTGAATTCATATTCAATAAAAGTATATGTATTTATATCACATGGTGGTAGTTAGTTAGGTGCACGTTAAGCTAGAATAATTTAAATGTCTTCGTAAGAAATATTTGTCTTGACATTATTATATAAGTATATTCCTTGACAAAAGTTATCAGTACTTGAAAATTTGATATGCAATCAAATTTGTTCCCATTGTAGTACTGTACTTGCATATAGTTGTTAGTTAATATTTGATTGTTGTATGCCTTATGGATATTGGACAATTGTGACCAATGGGTTCCATTATCCAATAAATCGAACAGATAGGAAACAATTTATTTTTATATTATTGGCTGCTTACTTTATTAGTGTATTAGTAATTTTTGTTATTTTACCAGTCTCATTAATCAATCACGAGATTATTCTTATCTTGAGATATTTCTGTCTTTTGCTTGTCAGACATGACGGTAGTGTATTTCAAAAAACAATTTTGATTATCATGCTTATGTCTAAACAAATCATCTTGCTTTCATGAGCTAGTTGAGCTGTTAATAGCTATGCTTTCACTCCCAGACATTTTCTTTGTAAAAGATTGCTACACCAGAGAACTCTGTACTCGTTCATTAATCTGTTTCTAGACAGTTTTTTAATGCTCGTTTGGGTTTGTGTAATTTACCATTGGGAAAAACTCCCTACAAGTTCATTTTTCTTGGCAAGACACAACCAAAACTAGCCCCAGCCTTTTCTTTATGTTGACCAAAACTGGTAGAATAGATTTGTTTCATCTCCAGTAGTTCCTTGCCATGTCTAGTTAGAAGGAACTAATATTACAAACCCCAATTTGGTACTTTTGGAGGTAGCTAATGCTAGGAGGATGGGTCTGACATTGACTACTGGAAAAATTGGCAATGTCGGCTCTCCAGACTTGTCTCAAATCAGTTTTACCCATTCCCGTTTCTGATAGGGATGCCATGTGGAATGTAGTGAGGTTATATGGAATTGATGAAAGGTGGTTGCAAGGTAGTAAAGCATGTGTTAGGGTAGGAAATGAAGTGAGTGTCTGGTTTCTAGTGAGAGTAGGGTGAGACTTGGATGTGTGATGTTGCCATGTTGGTTCAATTTGTTTTTTGATGGAGATTTAAGAGAGGTGAATGCCTAAGGATTGAAACTGATAGATGAGAGCGATCATGAGTGGAATGTAAATCAAATGCTGTTAGCAGGTGATAATGTTTTGGTTGCAGACTCGGGGAAGAAGCTGTGTCGATTAGTGACAATGTTTGGAAGGGGATGTGCGAGAAGTTAGTTGCAAGTAAATGTTGGTAAGAGTAAGGTTATGAGGTGCACAAGCAGTGAGAGTGGTTCTAGATTGAATGTCATGTTGAATAGAGAGTTACTTGGAGTAGATAAGTTTTTCTAAGTTCTTGGGTTCTGTTGTTGCGGCAAGTGATGGAGTGGAAGCAGATGTACGTCAGAGTGAATGAAGGATGTAAAGTGTTGGGGATGGGATTAATGTAAAGATTTCTGTATGAGAAAGAGATTGTACCAACTGTGATTTATGGATCAGAATTTTGGTGAGTGAATGAGATGGAGAGACAGAAATAGAATGTGTTCGAAATGAAGTGTCTGAGGAGAACCAGTGCATCTTGGGTGGGTGGGGGTAGGAACGAAGTAGTAATAGTGAGAACGGGCGTGAGGAATGAATCAACAGCTCGAGTGGATATGTGTTGAGGTTGTTTAGCCATGTAAAGAATGAAAAATGCTTCTCTTGAAGAAGGTGATGATTGCAAGTTTATGGGAGAAGGCCAAGGTTTGGGTATATGGATGGAGTGAAGAAAGCCCTAGATGACAGAGGATAGATCTGAGAGGAAAAGGAGCATGCTAGGAAGAAATAGTGGCAAGTGATTGTAACGTAGTTCCAATAAACCCTACTGCTACCCTGGTGATCTCTTGGGTAGCAGCAGTAGGGAAGTCAGCATATGAAGCTAAATTTGTTGTGGAATAAGGGGGGGGGGGTGGCACCCTTGCAGTACCAACAAAACTGACGAGTCCCTTGTTTGGAAGGCAAGAAGAACTAGAGAAAAAGTCCTCCGTTTGTTTCTTTGAATGTTGGGTACCCTCAAAATTGGTTGTGCCATGATAAATAGATGTACTGTATGTATGTAATGGTAGAGGAGTTCTCAGAGTTGACTTCTGAGAGCACCTGGGGGCAGTTAAAATAATATTGGCACCATGTTATCTACAGGGCAGCCAGCCACCCACCTTTAGTAAACTGCTTAATAACCAAGATATCTTTCTATAAGCAACTAAAGTATGCTAGATAGTTGGGTGACTTCTCCAAAGGAGGGTGGTTAACTCATATGGCAGACGAAATGGGTTTCTTGTTGCTGATAAATAAACCCTTAAATGTTCACATTACTGGTTTGATGCTAAATTATATTAGTATTCAGTTGTTAAAAACAACTTTTTGAAAGTTTCATTTTCATCCTAGAATTGAGCCATGTACCATAAAAAATTGGATCTAGGATGTTGCAAGTTCAGATTAAAATCTTATTGACTTTACAATGGTGATTTACTGAATAGGGGTACAGTGTTTGATATACTATACTGGAAGTTGAGATTTTTGTTTGAACTGAGGGAAGTAATTTCTCACTTAACTCAAATGGGAACTCTGGCCAATACTCGCATGTGGGCATGCTGAGTAAGACCTCACACCCCAGCCAGACCCAGTGACATGGAGAATAATTTGTCCTAAAAGTATCAAGCAGAGCCTGAAATATAAGTATCTTGTGGGTTGCTCATATCTGAAAACTTCTGCTGTGTTGCTCTTATCTCAAAACTTCTGCTGTGTTACAAAGCCACAAAAGTCTGGTTTCTATTGTCGATTGCTTTTTAGTGACCTGTTGGTGAGATTTACTGGTTGGGGTCATGGAGGTTGGTTATCACTGCAATTGCTTTTGATTTTGTATATCTACAAACATACCGGGACATTCAGAATGTCGATCTCTTCCCCGAATAATAATCCAGGTATATTAATGAAAATGTATTTAGTGAAACATTGGTTTGCATATACCAAAAGGTTTTTATCAAACCCATAAATTATCATAATGGTTGTCTTGCTACAAGCCCACAAGGCTTAGTTTTTATCAGTTTTGGATATACTTAAGATGTGGATGGTGCATTCATTGAGACTATTTTCTTGTCTGACAGAAAGAGAGACTTGGGAACTTGGTAAATTTCATGTGTAAATGAAAATTAACTAAAGAATAATACAGGTACAGTTACTGCACATGGCTTTTACATTGTTGTTTTAAAAATACCCTTATGTAGACTTCCTTGCAGATAACTAATATAAAAAATTTCTTGTTACAGGTCATCAACTGGGAAACTACTTTGCGCATTCCTAAGCAAGCAAAATTGTCTCCAGAAGCCAAGGACCTAATCTTAAGTCTGTGTACTCATCCTGAACAACGGCTAGGGCGTAATGGTGCTCAAGAAGTAAAAGCTCACCCATTCTTTGAGGGAGTCGATTTTGAAGGTGGCTTACGTAAGCAACCTGCACTTTATACACCCAAGATTAAGTTCCCTACGGATACCTCAAACTTTGATCCTATTGATCCGGATAAGTTAAGACCAAGTGAACCTAATGAGAGTGATGTTGAGTGGGTCAACAATAGTAATCAGCCTCTCCACGCATTCTTTGAATTCACTTTCCGAAGGTTTTTTGATAGTACCCCTGGAGGAAATGGAAATGATGAAAAGGACAGTCAGCACCCAGTTTATGTATGATAACAGTATTTGGGGGCAGCTATAATGTGATAAGATCAGAGATTTAAACTCTATCAAATGAATCCTAATTATTATATGTAAATTCTATAAAATAAAATTATTTTGCTAATAGCAGAGTAAAATTTATTTTTGTGCTAAAAGTTTATCGGGTAGTTTCTATATGCACTGTTTCTTGTACAAGATTTGTTTTGGAGTTCATGTGCAAGTTGCAATGCATAGGCTATATCTACTACAAAGTTTTATTTGGAACTTAGGACATTTGGCAAAGAGGAGTAGCAATCTCATGTTGTCAAACCCAGTGCTGGGAAAAGCAAGCTGTGATTTTTGTATATTTTTGAGTGTTAGATATGGTGATAATATAATAACTTGAAAAGCAGGGTATGTATATGGGACTTTATGAACCAAAGAATCACAAACAGATTGAATATCAGCTAATAGGGACACATTCCCAGTATCTTCCTCCCTTCCCCCCCCCCCTAGAATGCTTTTGATTATTACTATTAATAGTAATTTGGTGCCTTCTGTAGCGTTTTATTGCTTCATTTTATTATCGAACAACCGTGCTTCATATCAGGGTGTACAGATGTTCTCACTCTCCTTCCTATCATGCAATGATAAGAAGCCCAGAGTCAGGACGTGCATTGAGTTAATACGATAAACGTCAAGAATATGCTCTCACTTGTCTTGATTACTACAAGACCAGTCACTACTAAGTCCCAATTAGCAGTGGTTTAATTTGTTATATTTTTTTTTTTTTTAATGTAATGCACTGTTATTAAAATACTCGTATGTTTGTCATAGACAATTGTACATATATTTTTGTATTGTATACTTAGGTCTTGAGTGGATGAACCAGGTTTTTCATCTCGGTAGAATGAGTGTCAGGGCTCTTGGAAAAACATGTATAAGAGAACCACCTTCCACCTTGCAATCAGTCTTCCCATTTGGGATATAGGGTCTTTCCTCAAGTGTCTTCTATATGATTACTATTGTGGTAGTTGTTCTACCCAAAACATTTGTAAATTATGTATAGCCTTATCGTGTATGTTGTAAATGGCTTCATGTAAATACTTGCAGATAAAATTATTTTTCTTTACCTTATACTTACTATATAACCTTCCTATTTCTCAAGTTCACTTAGTTCATGTAAAAAAACATATTTATTGATAATATTCTCGTATTTCATACTATACTTTCTACAATTTTACACATGTTCATTGGATCAAATTGCTCTTGCTCGATAAACTATTTTGTTGCCAAGAACTGGATGTTTCGAAATGACAATTTTTCTTGTTAAAATTCAATAAATATCCATTTACTCTATGGCTCTTCAGACTTATATCTTCTAAAAACTAAATACTACTATAAATAAAAACTTGAATTACACACTTGTGTCTGTTTTCAATTTTTAAGAATTTCTTGAAGCCTTAATGATAATCTTCAAAGTGAACATTACATATAATATAAGATACAATTCTTTTAACAAATAATTGAAGATAGAAAAATTTAAGTCGACCCATGTTAACTTTCGTTAACAAATTAATTGACATGGAGCAATAAAAAAAAAGTAACAACAACTATAAGCCTACAGCATCATCATATAGAATAAAATTTATTTCTATACTCACCTGACGTTTATAGTTCTTCGCTCACGAAGCTGTTTAAATGCCGACATCTCCCCTAAAATGAGAAAATTTCCTGTTTCTTTGTAAAAAATGACCATTTTCCTAGGGAAGAATAGAATTGATCTGACAACTGTATAGGTGCAGGTGTGTCAGATTCTTTTTCTCTCCAAGTTGCTTAAATGCCAACAGCCACCTTAAAATTAAAAAGATTCCCATTATATTTCCTTGTAAAACAGCCAATACCTCCAAGGTAAGTTCAGCCAATACCTCCAAGGTAAGTTATGTAATTGATGGCAACTATGTATTGATTGGTGCACCATAGCACCTTTGCTTTTCAGTCTCACCAGATGCTAGAATTAAACAAAAAAGTTAGATGGGCTAATGAAAAGAACTTCCAAAGGTACATACGTACATACATAGACCAAGGCACTTCCCCCAATTTGGGGGGTCGCCGACATCAAACAAATGAAACAGAAAAGTCTGACAAGGGACTCAACAGAGTTCGGCTGGTACTGCTAGGGGTCCCACAGCCCACCCTCTCACATTATCCACCACAGATAAAGCTTCATAATGCTGAATCCCCTACTGCTGCTGCCTCCGCAGTCTTCCAAGGCACCGGAGGAAGCAGCAGAGCCTACTGGAACTGCGTCACAATCGCTCTCCATTCATTCCTATTTCTGGCACGCTCTCTTGCCTCTCTTACATCTGTCCTCCTATCACCCAGAGCTTCCTTCACTCCATCCATCCACCCAAACCTTGGCCTTCCTCTTGTACTTCTCCCATCAACTCTTGCATTCATCACCTTCTTTAGCAGACAGCCATTTTCCATTCTCTCAATATGGCCAAAGCACCTCAACACATTCATATCCACTCTAGCTGCTAAATCGTTTCTTTCACCCGTTCTCACCTTCACTACTTCGTTCCTAACCCTATCTACTCGAGATACACCAGCCATACTCCTTAGACACTTCATCTCAAACACATGCAATTTCTGTCTCTCCGTCACTTTCATTCCCCACAACTCCGATCCATACATCACAGTTGGTACAATCACTTTCTCATACAGAACTCTCTTTACATTCATGCCCAACCCTCTATTTTTTACTACTCCCTTAACTGCCCCCAACACTGGATCCTTCATTCACTCTCTGACGTACATCTGCTTCCACTCCACCATTTGCTGCAACAACAGACCCCAAGTACTTAAACTGATCCACCTCCTCAAGTAACTCTCCATTCAACAAGACATTCAACCTCGCACCACCCTCCCTTCTCGTACATCTCGTGACCTTACTCTTACCCACATTAACTCTCAACTTCCTTCTCTCACACACCCTTCTAAATTCTGTCACTAATCGGCCGAGCTTCTCTTCCCCGTCTGCAACCAGTACAGTATCATCGGCAAACAACAACTGATTTACCTCCCATTCATGGTCATTCTCGTCTACCAGTTTCAATCCTCATCCAAGCACTCGAGCATTCACCTCTCTCACCACTTCATCAACATACAAGTTAAACAACCACGGCGACATCACACATCCCTGTCTCAGCTCCACTCTCACCGGAAACCAATCGCTCACTTCATTTCCTATCTTAACACATGCTTTACTACCTTTGTACAAACTATTCACTGCTTGCAAAAACCTCCTACCAACTCCATATAATCTCATCACATTCCACATTGCTTCCCTATCAACTCAATCATACGCTTTTTCCAGATCTATAAACGCAACATACACCTCCTTACCTTTTGCTAAATATTTCTCGCATATCTGGCTAACTGTAAAAATCTAATTCATACAACCCCTACCTCTTCTAAAACTACCCTGTACTTCTAAGATTGCATTCTCTGTTTTATCCTTAATCCTATTAATCAGTACTCTACCATATACTTTTCCCACCACACTCAACAAACTAATACCTCTGGAATTACAATACTCATGCACATCTCCCTTACCCTTATATAGTGGTACAATACACGCACAAACCCAATCTACTGGTACCATTGACAACACAAAACATATTAAACAATCTTGCCAACCATTCAAGAACAGTCACACCCCCTTCCTTCAACATCTCAGCTCTGTGGCCGCGGGGGCATAAAAACAATTAGGATAGTGCCAACGTATCTCTGCGTGTTGTAAGAGGCGACTAAAAGGGACACACGGGACGAGGGGGCTGCGAACCCCGTCTCCTGTATCATAATCCTGTGAGACATCAAAGAAGTGGAGCTGGGGGGAGAGTGACTGCTCCCTGCACTCTTCCAAAGGTAAAAATAAAATAAAAAATGTAATATTAAATTTACATACATACATAAACCAAGGCACTTCCCCCAATTTTGGGGGGTAGCCGACATCAAACAAATGAAACAGAAAAGAGGACCTCTCCCCTCTCCGTTCCTCCCAGCCTGACAAGGGACTCAACAGAGTTCGGCTGGTACTGCAAGGGTGCCACAGCCCACCCTCCCCCGTTATCCCCCACAAATGAAGCTTCATAATGCTGAATCCCCTACTGCTGCTACCTCCGCAGTCTTCCAAGGCACCGGAGGAAGCGGCAGAGCCTACCGGAACTGCGTCACAATCGCTCATCATTCATTCCTATTTTTAGCACGCTCTCTTGCTTCTCACATCTATCCTCCTATCACCCAGAGCTTCCTTCACACCATCCATCCACCCAAACCTTGGCCTTCCTCTTGTACTTCTCCCATCAACTTGCATTCATCACCTTCTTTAGCAGACAGCCAATTTCCATTCTCTCAACATGGCCAAACTACCTCAACACATTCATATCCACTCTAGCTGCTAACTCATTTCTTACAGCCGTTCTCACCCTCACTACTTTGTTCCTAACCCTATCTACTCGAGATACACCAGCCATACTCCTTAGACATTTCATCTCAAACACTTTCAATTTCTGTCTCTCCGTCACTTTCATTCCCACAACTCCGATCCATGCGTCACAGTAGGTACAATCACTTTCTCATACAAAACATTCATGCCCAACCCTCTATATTTTACTACTCCCTTAACTGCCCTCAACACTTTGCATCCTTCATTCACTCTCTGATGTACATCTGCTTCCACTCCACCATTTGCTGCAACACAGACCCCAAGTACTTAAACTGATCCACCTCCTCAAGTAACTCTCCATACAACATGACATTCAACCTCGCACCACCCTCCCTTCTTGTACATCTCATAACCTTACTCTTACCCACATTAACTCTCAACTTCCTTCTCTCACACACCCTTCCAAATTCTGTCACTAATCGGCCAAGCTTCTCTTCCACGTCTGCAACCAGTACAGTATCATCTGCAAACAACAACTGTTTTACCTCCCATTCATGGTCATTCTTGTCTACCAGTTTCAATCCTCGTCCAAGCACTCGAGCATTCACCTCTCTCACCACTCCATCAACATACAAGTTAAACAACCACGGCGACACCACGCATCCCTGTCTCAGCCCCACTCCCACCGGAAACCAATCGCTCACTTCATTTCCTATCCCAACACATGCTTTACTACCTTTGTAGAAACTTTTCACTGCTTGCAACAACCTTCCACCAACTCCATATAACCTCATCACATTCCACATTGTTTCCCTATCATCTCTATCATACGCTTTCTCCAGATCCATAAACGCAACATACACCACCTTACCTTTTGCTAAATATTTCTCGCATATCTGCCTAACTGTAAAAATCTGATTCATACAACCCCTACCTCTTCTAAAACCACCCTGTACTTCTAAGATTGCTTTCTCTGATTTATCCTTAATCCTATTAATCAGCACTCTACCATACACTTTTCCCACCACACTCGACAAACTAATACCCCTTGAATTACAACACTCATGCACATCTCAATTAAATTTACGATTCCAATAATTTATTCTTACAACCATAGGCTTCTTAGTAATAAGCTGGATACATCCTTAATACTTTTAGGAGGTAAGTCTGGCCTAGATACTTGAGGGAGATATAAGCATGGAAATATAATATTATAGCCTTGATAAAAGATTTCCTCATAAATAAATTATCCAAACTAATTCTTGTTGCTGAAAGCATTCCCAGATTTTTGCTAATCAAAATAGAAATGCTCTTGTTCTTTTAAAGAAATTATTGGTTGACCAACTAGGGATCTGAGAACTTGGAAAAAATAGAAGATTAGTATACGGTGGACAGAATCCATCCGGTTAGATTAAGCTTGAGGGGTTTTGGCGAGATGAATTCAAAACCAGTTATCTGATGAGATTGAATTTGCATTCAAAACCAGTTATCTGATGAGATTGAATTTGCATGTTAACTCCTTGGAAATTGACACAGAAGGCATAAAAATGTAAACCACAACCTTTTCGGCCAAATAGGAGTTGAGAGAGTTATCTTACTGTTTGCAAGACACCTGAACTCCCTAATGTCAACTCAAATGATAGAGAATAGAAGAAAATCGTAGATCCAGATCAACCAATCCTGCAACAGGTCCTCCATCTACGATGTTAAGAAATCTAAAACTGGTGAGCAATACTGTACAGCTTTCCAGCAGAGCAACAAAATTCCATGTTAGGCCTTCTCCTCCAACTCTCAATCCCCAAGGCATTAATGGAATAGAAACCATTCATTTAGCAGCATCTGTTATTTCTTCTTGAAAAGACCTGGTACAAAAGCTCAAATTTTATGGAATAAACAATTGCAAGAGTTATTCCCCTTAAATTTTCTCCAGATAAAAGTACTTTTGCTATATGGAACTAGGATTCAGAATGGTTCTCTCAGGGTTCCAAATATATGACAGTGCTGTCGCATTATTTAGGAACACTGCCAGGCTCTGACCTATTACCAAAGGCAACTGAGCCTGAAGGGTCAATAAGATTGAAAGGAGCTCCAGGCAAAATGTTTGAAGGGTTGGTCCCTTCTTTGACCACTTTATAGTTGCACCACACTCTTCCTAGGAAGCGTCCATGCAAGGCTGTGTGTGGAACCCTTGCCCAAGGACCCAAGGACTATCCCTGGGTTAAACAACAGTTAGTTACACACCATCCTACTAGTGTAAGTTGGTTTTACATCATCTCTAATCACTAGAAGTCAAATCAAAGGTCCTATTTCAATGCCATTCTGATGTTTGGAATCATGTTTTAGCCTTTCAGGCTTGTTTAGTAGTAATTTTCACATACTCTGAATGGAAAAATATTCATTAGTCACTACTCCAATGCCAAAGCACAAGTTATTGGCTCCAAATGCAAATTCTGCTTCTCTCTCTTATTGTACATTTTATCAATCACTTCACCCTACAGGTATAAATCCTATCAGCATGTCCACCAGAAGAAAAGAAGGAAAAAACTGGATCAAACAGTTTTTACTGAAAGAATAATGGAGAACATGGCTTGAATATTTGCATAAAGCCACTGGCACAGCAGACAAGAAAACCTTGAGCCCACTTTCCTAAACACTGATCCGTATTTAGCAACAGTAGTGACTTTTATTTTCAAAATAATTTTATAGATGGGTGACAATTCAGGGTAGAATTTTTCATGGTAAACGACACCAAAACAATCCCTTATTATATGTTTTGTTTAGTAAAACTAGAAGGGTGTTTTTCATGTTTAATTTACTACCTCAAATCTAGTTCTGATTTCTTTTTGAAAAGGAATCAGTTCAGATTTCAATACCCCAATGGTAAGAAGTAGATCTCTCACTCAACCCCATTACTCAGCATGTAAATTAATTACCTTTCAAGAATACAAATATGACTTACAATCTTTCTGAAAAACGTATGATAAAAAACTATTTTTACTACCATTAGTGCATGAAAATAATTTTAAAAGAAAAATGAAATAACTAATTTGGAATTGAATTTTAATGACGAATATAAAAATATGTATACTGAAGAAAATATAAAAATTAAAAAAAGCTCAATGGCTAGATCTTAAAATCAAATTTTCATACCACTTAAACTATGTCTGATGATGCCCATTGCTGCAAATCCGTTGGAATTCCCTGTAATTGTAATAAA
The DNA here is from genome assembly GCF_036898095.1 of Palaemon carinicauda. Classification (NCBI taxonomy): domain Eukaryota; kingdom Metazoa; phylum Arthropoda; class Malacostraca; order Decapoda; family Palaemonidae; genus Palaemon; species Palaemon carinicauda. Next base: position 8,674,987 of record NC_090760.1, on the reverse strand, counting down.
GCCTCATTTACTTGATAGGGGGTCATCATAAGTTGTACAAGCTGGTATTCCCGTTGTACTCCTTTTGAATTATCAACGGGTCTGACCAATTCCAAACTCTAGAATGAGAAACAGAAAAGACTTTCACTGAATTATTGGTACACTAAAGTACAGTATCATGAATATTCATACATACATATACCAAGGCACTTCCCCCAATTTGGGGGGTAGCCGACATCAAACAAATGAAACAGAAAAGGGGACCTCTCCTCTCTACGTTCCTCCCAGCCTGACAGGGGACTCAACCGAGTTCGGCTGGTACTGCTGGGGTGCCACAGCCCACCCTCCCCCGTTATCCACCACAGATGAAGCTTCATAACGCTGAATACCCTACTGCTCCTACCTCCGTGGTCATCCAAGGCACCGGAGGAAGCAGCAGGGCCTAACGGAACTGCGTCACAATCGCTCGCCATTCATTCCTATTTCTAGCACGGTCTCATGCCTCTCTCACATCTATCCTTCTATCACCCAGAGTTTTCTTCACTCCACCCATCCACCCAAACCTTGGCCTTCCTCTTGTATTTCTCCCATCAAATCTTCCATTTATCACCTTCTTTAGCAGACAGCCATTTTCCATTCTCTCAACATGGCCAAACTACCTCAACACATTCATATCCACTCTAGCTGCTAACTCATTTCTTACAGCCGTTCTCACCCTCACTACTTCGTTCCTAACCCTATCTACTCGAGATACACCAGCCATACTCCTTAGACACTTCATCTCAAACATATTCAATTTCTGTCTCTCCGTCACTTTCATTCCCCACAACTCCGATCCATACATCACAGATGGCACAATCCCTTTCTCATACAGAACTCACTTTACATTCATGCACAACCCTCTATTTTTTACAGCTCCCTTAACTGCCCCAACACTTTGCATCCTTCATTCACTCTCTGACGTACATCTGCTTCCACTCCACCATTTGCTGCAACAACAGACCCCAAGTACTTAAACTGATCCACCTCCTCAAATAACTCTCCATTCAACCTTGCACCACCTTCCTTTCTCGTACATCTCATAACCTTACTCATACCCACATTAACTCTCGACTTCCCTCTCTCACACACCCTTCCAAATTCTGTCACTAATCGGCCAAGCTTCATAGACGACCCCATTAAATTTTGGAGATGATCCGGATCTGGATTCTGCATTCAGATATGCATTTTTTCTCCATTTTAAAGATAAATAACGCTAAAACTACAAGAAGAATTTAGACAAAATTTTCATCACAGGTAGATCTTAGGTCATGGATGACTCCATTAAATTTTGGAGATGATCCGGATCCGGATTCAAGTTAATTTATTTATTTGTCTATATGTCAGTGGAGAGGATTACGTCAAAACTACACAAACGACTTTAACGGAATTTTCACCACAGATAGATCTTAGGTCATGGATGACTCCTATTTTGAAGATCATCCGGATCTGGATTAAAGTTAATATATTTATTTGTCTATATGTCGGTGGACTGGATTACGTCAAAACTACTGGACAGATTTTTAAAAAATTTTCACCACAGATAGATCTTAGGTCATGGACAAACCCATTGAATTTTAAAGATGACCCAGATCCGGATGTACATTTTTCGCAATTTTAAAGATAACAACAAAACTACTCGACGGATTTTGAAGAAAATTTCCTCCACAGATAGATCTTAAGCTATGAACGACTCCATTAACCTTTGGCAGAGGTCAGGAATCTCTGATTACTGTTGTTTTAATTCTAGAATTAAAAGTTGACTAATTCAATTTCTCTCATATGTAAAGAGCTCTAGCTAAAGGAACAAGTTCTATAAAAAGGATAAAAATAATGAATTACTTACCTTTAGCTGATCATAAGCTTTGAAGATAACAGGACGTTCATAAGACTGCATTGACGATTTACTATGGCAAAATTTCATGTACTCACGGAAAACCATTTCGAAGTTGAAAGGTTCTCCTTCATAAACCGTAGTCAAGTGTTTCATAGCAACTACCTGAAAATGTTAAAAAAAATTATCCAAACTATCAGAAATGTTTCCTGCAACACATAATATCAAAACTTACTTCTCTAATTATTATCAAGTTCATACAGGTACAATAAATCTCAAACTGGAACACTACGTAAATATCTAAAATGATAAAAGAATAGAGTTACAGGTGAAATACCTCAAAATACCCATTTCAACAAAACTACCATGGCTGTAGGGCAAAGAATCACTCCTTACATAAAAATTGGAATACAATATACTACTACCATACTACATACCATATGAAGATAATTATATAAAGTGTAAGAAAACAAAAACATTAAAAGTGAAAAGCATAGATTACCAGGATTCAATTTTGCGAGAAAAAACTTTACTAATCATATCTAGAATTGCTCAAGAAAAATGTCTCTGTCCAATAAGGAACGTAAATCAAACTTGGGGGAGCTGAAGAGTAAAGTTGGAATTAAAATAATCTAACGACCACCAATTTAACATTCTTAACTACCCCATTCCTGGCGCAAAAGGGTTTGTTTTTAAATAATCAATTATAAATCCCTTGGTATACTGCTACTACTTAATAATTCAATGTTTTGGTTAATTGTCAATAATTGACAAAAGTTGAATATTCAGACCAAATTTATTTCAAGGATTTGTTTCCAATACAGTACTTGGCTTGATATACAGTGTGTTAAAAATTGGACAAAGACAGAGAATGTTTGATTGTAAGCTGTATTCTTCGCTCTGAGACTTGATCATGACGTTATTCTCTAAATATCCAAAGGTCAACTGAGCATGACCAATATGAAAGACAAGATATTATTGGAATAATTTGGAAAGAACACCACCACAACCCAATTGTTGGTTAAATCCGTTTCAGCACTTAGTTTATGGAAGAGGTTACATTGCAACTTACTCATGTAGCTGTATTAGACTAAAGGGAAAATTTTTTATTTGGTTAACTAATAAACTGTAATTGTTCAGTGGCCACTTTCCTCTTGGTAAGGGTAGAAGAGCCTCTTTAGCTATGGTAAGCAGCTCTTCTAGGAGAAGGACACTCCAAAATCAAACCATTGTTCTCTAGTCTTGGGTAGTGCCATAGCCTCTGTACCATGGTCTTCCACTGTCTTGGGTTAGAGTTCTCTTGCTTGAGGGTACACTCGGGCACACTGTTCTATCTAGTTTCTCTTTCTCTTGTTTTGTTAAAGTTTTTATAGTTTATATAGGAAATATTTATTTCAATGTTTTTGCTGTTATTAGAATATTTTATTTTTCCTTGTTTCCTTTCCTCACTGGGCTATTTTCCCTGTTGGAGCCCCTGGGCTTATTGCATCCTGCTTTTCCAACTAGGGTTGTAGCTTAGCATTTAATAATAATAATAATAATAGGGTGACTCATGAAAAACTCATTCAAATTGGATTTATTTTCAAGTAAGTAATTCCCAGGTTGGATTGGATTGTCCAACTACTTAACCCTTTTACCCACAGGCTATTTGGAACTTTCCAACCCTTAACCCCCAAGGGTTATTTTTTTTTTCAAGCACATTTTGCAGTCTATATTTTTTTAATTGCTCTAACAGCCTTAATTTTAGTCATAGAGAGGTCAGGTTGGTCTCATTCTCTTGGAAAATGCCCGAAATTTCTCAAAAAATTATCAAAAATATGCAAAAAAAAAATTGTAAATAGCAGTTTTTTGCAAGGACGTACCAGTACGTCCATGGGGGTAAAGGGATGTGTTTTGTGAAACGTACCAGTACGTCCTTGGGGAACAAAAAGGGTTAATATCAGTAATTTTTCTACATTCTGCTTTGAGAGCTAGCACAGGTGGAAGCCAAAGACTCAGTCATAGCCAACCTGCATTGTTTGCTTGACCAACAATCACAGCCCATGTTACATAAACTACTCTCCCCACTTCTTAGTTTAGGATTTGTTAGGAGGCTTGAGAAAATATGACAAAAATTCCTTATGAATTCAATGTTTAGGGAGAATGGATTTTGCTCAATCATACTACAGTATTGGAGTTTTCATAACTCTTTATTCCCAAAACCCCTTTGTTTTAAAGTTTGAAAAAAGAGAGTTCCCAGAATACACTATATGGAATGTAAAAGGTGGAAAGACTTGGGAAAAGCATCTTTATCTTCAATTTAGACATTCTTACAAGCAAAAAACTTGGTACTTAACATTGGTGCAGGAGTAAGGAGAGCTTCAGCCATGATGAAGAAATCCACAAAAACAGATGAAGAAATCCACAAAAACAGCTAAAAAGTGAGACACAAAAAAAAAAGCAACCATCGTAGTACAAGTCCAACAGAAGGATGTGTAGAAGGCGCTCGAGGCAGGCGTCGCTGAGTGGATCAGGTGAGTTAGGTTGGTGCCGTTAATGTGGCTCCCCCCTTTTGAGGAAGGATTGATCTAAATGGAAGATGACCTGTGAATAGTGGTTTTCACACGCCCTTTCTTTATACACGACGCCCTTAGGGTGCTCGCGCGAGGGTAGTAACCTCTGCATTCCATGCTTCAACTTTCTCTGGTATATTTGGAAGTATTTATATCAGAAAAGAGATAAGAAGGACCCTTTTCACCGGGCGTCACAGGTCGACCCAGAAATAAAATTGTTTATTTCTATACTTTCCTGATGTTCACATTGCTTATTCTCTAGCAGCTCAGTTTATCAACATTTACCCATTAATTTTTTTTTCTAAATTTCATCTTTCCTTTCAATAGACACATGCCTCTAATAAAATAAGGAAAAACTCTAGCAATCAATGGTAAGAAGCAGAGCAGTGATACACCTGGGGCTTTTTGTTGTTTCAGCATCTCTAGGTTGCAGCGGTCTGACAAATTCTTGCCTTTAGGCCCAAGATTATGATACGTTTTAGTGGGTTTTAAGATATTTTCCTCTGGATTTGTTAGCTATTACTCCACAAGGGCAATAATGTTAAAATAACTATTGTGAGGAGTGTGAATGCCTCATTGTTCCCCGCATGGAAAAATTTTATTAAGGTTCAAAGAGCAAATTGAAACTTACTTTTAGTTAAGGGGGAAATCCAGAGAGGACTAGGCTAGTTGTTTATAACGGGGATGAAGACAATAACAACATGCCAACATCGTTCTCTAATAAATCACTCAACCTGCTAAGTTTTGATAGTAAGAGCTTCAAAGGCTCTCAACTTATTAGCTTATTTTGTTAAAGTTCAGAAGGCCAGTGATTCCTCACTTCAAGGCAATAATTCTGATTTTACCTGCCTAGTTGCTAACCCTAACATGACGTCTTAAGTCAGGTCTAGTGCCAATAGTGTTCTATTCATGGTTCTAATAGTTCACTGCGCCTTATAGATTCAAGATCCCCTCACAGAGCCTTGCATGCTTTATTTACTTCAAGACCCTTCTGCTGCTAAACCCTTGTACTCTTACAGTCCTAGTTGCTCTTTTAGACAACTAGATTGGGAGGCAGAAGACCAAGTAACTAGTTTGTTTCCTAATATTCTAGTTGCTAAAATAAGCATTTTTAAGCAACCTTGTATTTCATATGTGGATTTTGTGGCATATCATGATTCCCTTAGCTCTTAATGTTGCAGATAAAGTTTCAGCTAAAGTTGATCGGTTGCATCATGTTTCAGATGGCTGTGCGCTAATTTGCTTGCAAGCTCAGTCACTCATAAACATTAAACTCATGAATGGCAAAGGGAAGGGACATTGCCAATGCCCTAGCAGAATAAATGTAAAAGCTAGCATTTCCAAGGCACAGAAGCTCCCATACCAGTTGTGAACAATGGGAAAGCCAGTAAGCAATGTCCCGGTTCATCCTTTTGTAGAGGAAGATCCCAAACATGATGAAATATCTCCCCTTTTAAATCTTAAGTGCTGAAAAATAACCTGCTTAGTGTACTGGTTCACGGTAAGTTCTGATGCTGCTTTTTATCCCCAATATTCAGAGCTACTTCAGTTCTCCCTTTTTCTTGCGGAAAATTGTTAAATTCTGGTTCTCATTTAGTGCTAAAGCCTTCTATATATCAAAAGACACTTTGACTTGTATTATCTGGGGGTATACAGGGATCTTTGCATTATGAAGGATCCAGTTCAAAGTAATTAAAAATTGTTACCTTTGTTATCTGGTTATATAAATATTTCTCAAGGGAAGAAAATACAGTGGGTTCTCTAACAGGTAACCATCACTTCTGATGTCATCTAATATAATCATTGATCAACTAGTTTCACCCTTAAATAACATACTCACATTATTATTATTATTACTACCTATTCTACAACCATAATTGGAAAAGAGGATGCTATATGCCCAAGGGCTCCATCAGGCAAAAATAGCCCAGGGAAGAAAGTAAATAAGGAAATAAATAAACTATATGAAAAGTAACAAAAAAAATTAAAATAAAATATTTTAAGAACAATCACATTAAAAGATCTTTCAAATATAAACTATAAAAGAAAGACTTATGTCTGTCTGTTTAACTTAAAAACATTTGCTGCAAGTTTGAACTTTTGAAGTTCTACCAATTCAACTACCTGATTAGGAAGATCAATCAACAAATTGGTCATAGCTGGAATAAAACTTCTTGAATATTGTGTAGTATTGAGCCTCGTGATGGAGAAGGCCTAACTATTAGAATTAACTGTATACCTAGTATTACAAACAGGGTGGTGCGGTCCGGGAAGATCTGAATCATTGTACGTTGTAAATGAAGACACATGAAATTTCAGCATTAATTCCTTGAACTTACCAAACAGACTTGAAGAATAGAAAGACCTTGAAGGACATTTGTCTTTGTTTCTGCTACTAAATTCTGTTGTGCTTGCGCCAGCATCTGATACGTAAGTTGTGGCTGTTCCACTTGGAGCTGGCATACACTCATCATCTGTCAAGTATATACAATGCTTTATGAAGTAAATTGATACCAATCTAAAATTGCTTGTTAATCAGAAAAGGTAATTAAAAAATGAAAAGTGGGAATTAAAAAAAGGGAAAAAATGAGGAGTGCATATAGCAACAGAAATTAAGAATCTTTTATGTCAACAGGCAAAGGAAACCTGATACAAGTCTTATTAACCCTTTTACCCCCAAAGGACGTACTGGTACGTTTCACAAAACTCACCCCTTTACCCCCATGGACGTATCGGTATGTCCTTGCAAAAAACTGCTATTTACATTTTTTTTTTTTTTGCATATTTTTGATAATTTTTTGAGAAACTTCCGGCATTTTCCAAGAGAATGAGACCAACCTGACCTCTCTATGACAAAAATTAAGGCTGTTAGAGCAATTTAAAAAAAATATACGGCAAAATGTGCTTGAAAAAAAATAACCCCTGGGGGTTAAGGGTTGGAAAGTTCCACATAGCCTGGGGGTAAAAGGGTTAAGAGTCGTTTGTATATTTCTACATAGTGGGATCATTAACAATGATGCAAGTTTATTTTATTGCATCATACTTTTTATACAATCCCATCCAATCAAATCCCTCTCAAATGCAGCTCTGGAAAATTTTGCTCCTTTAAAATTGTATTAACAAACTAAATGAAACCAAGTTCAAACATTGCCTCATATTTGTGCAAGCAACCCCATTTGCACCATCTTGTACTGTTCTAGATTTAGAGTACTACTATATAACATGAATAATTTTCTCATCCTTCCTACCCAATCCTATTTGGAATGTTGCATTAACATTTGGAAATGTTCTCTTGTTTTCTCTCTTGATATAACTACATCAAAATATTATTTTTACGACTGACTTTTTTTTTCACCTCTCCAGGTCCCCCAATTGTCCCTCCCATGGGGTAATTTGGCTCCCCATTTTTCCAGGATGTATCATTTGGCACATTTCAATTTCACTGAAACGGAGGTTCTATTTAACTCTTAAATAGGATACTATTTGTTAAAACTTTTCATGGGATATTAAAATTTCCTTGGATTTTTTCACTAACTTGCAGTACTACTTTATGAAATACTTTGTAATCCCTCCTAGTTTCTTATCTAGAGTGCCAAAAAATAATTCCTCTCAAGGTCTATTGCATTTATTAGGGAGAGACTAAGGAATACATACATATATATACCAAGGCACTTCCCCCAATTTTGGGGGGTAGCCGACATCAACAAAAGAAAAAACAAAACAAAAAGGGGACCTCTACTCTCTATGTTCCTCCCAGTCTGAGAAGGGACTCAACCGAGTTCATGCCACAGGAATAAGCCAATACAAATCTTAAGGAGTGTGGACCTACATTTCCTACTGCCAAAAATCGGTGAAAGGCTGAAAATATCGGTCCATCAGCGGTAATTTACCAATTCCCTCTGATGCGAAATGAAGTGTTATCTTAATAGCATCATCATTAGGCTTTTAACCACCAATCACTTGATCTAAATAGAATCAAAGGGTTCATGCTTAGAAGGCAAATATTTTACATCACGTTAGCGTCTCTTTCCGGTTCAGGATACCACTCAATTTCCTATACTTTCCTTTCGAAATGAACATAAAAAAAGTTCATAAAAACTATTCCAAACAAATTGCAAAGCATTTCAACAACTGCCCTCAATCAAAATTATAACCCTATATTCTACCAACAATTCCTTAACATTATAACTAATATTCTTTACATAATGTGGATAATGTGGGAGGTTGGGCTGTGGCGCCCTAGCAGTACCAGCTGAACTCAGTTGAGTCCCTGGTTAGGCTGAAGGAACGTAGAGAGTAGAGGTCCCCTTTTTGTTTTGTTTCTTTGTTGATGTCGGCTACCCCCCAAAATTGGGGGAAGTGCCTTTGGGATATGTATGTATGTATTCTTTACAACTTATCTAATACAGTCCCAATTCTTACCAGTAATGTTTTTAGCGATCTTATATCATGGGTGGTGTCATACTGCCTCTTTAGCAGGCTACATACATTGGCATCTTTGGTTAAATTTGTGATGTGGGTATTCCATTCTTTGGCAAAACTCTGAAAGAGAAAGGGGAATTAGAGGAAGAAAACATGTTACATTATCATCATTATTACTGGCCAAGCTAAAACCCTAGTTGGAAAAGCAAGAAGTTATAACCCCAAGGTCTCCAACAGGAGAAATAGCCCAGCGAGGAAAGGAAATAATGCAATTAATATACAATACGAAAAGTAATGAACAATTAAAACAAAATATTGTAAAAACAGTGAAAACATTGAAACAGATACAGTATTTCATATATAAACTATAGAGACTTATGTCAGCCTGTCCAACATAAAGACACTTGCTACAAGTTTGAACTTTTGGATTCTACCGATTTAACTACCCAATTAGGAAGATTATTCTACAACTTGGTCACATCTGGAATTAAGCTTCTACAATACTGTGTAGTATGGAGCCCCATGATGGAGAGGGCCTTACTATTAGAATTAACAGCTTGCCTAGTATTATGAACCTGATGGAAGTGTCTGGGAAGATCAGAATGTAAAGGATGGTCAGAATTATGAAAAATCTTACGCAACATGCATAACGAACTAATGAAACGACGGTGCAAGATATAAACATAAAGATCAGGAATAGGAAATTTATTAGAACGTAAATTCCTGTACAACAGATTAAGATGAGGATCAGCAGCTAAAGACCAGACAAGAGAACAATACTCAATACAAGGTAAAATGAAAGAATTAAAACACTTCTTCAGAGGCTAATTTTTTGTGTATTTGAAGAAGAGACAGCTGTAATGTGTTTCTCAAAAGTAAATTTGCTGTTAAGAATTACACCTAAAATTCTAAAAGTCATATACAGTTAAAGAAACATTATCAATGCTGAGATCTGGATGTTGAAGAGCCACTGTCCTTGACCTTCTTATAATCCTGCTTTGAGTTTTGTTAGAATTCAACTTCATGCCCCATAATCTACACCATGTACTGTACTAATTTTAGATAGATCTCTATTAAGGGATTCAGCAACCCCAGATCTAAATTCAGGAGATGGAATTGATGCAAAGAGAGTAGCATCATCTGCATATGAAACAAGCTTGTTTTCTTGGCCAAAGTGTATATAGTATGAAAAGTAATGGGCTAAGAAAACTACCCTGAGGAACATCAGATATCACATTCCTATACCAAGCATGGTGCCCATCAATGACACTCTAATTTGCTATCTATTACCTAAAAATTTAATAATGATGCTAAGAAACAACCCACTCACTCCCTAATATTTAAACTACAAAACAAAGGGCTAATGATTAACAAGGACAAAAGCAGCATTAAAATCCAGGCCAATCACACAAACTTTCTGACCACAATCAAGATTTTTCTGTACAGCATGAGATTGTAAGAAGGGCATCACATGCTCCAAGACCTTTACGAAAATAAAATTTCAATCTAGGGAACAGACGATTACCTTCAGCAAACCTATTACGATACCAATCGAGTAAAGAGCATATAAGTCATCTACAAGGAAAGCATTTTGAATGTCAATGAACTTTGGATGACAAAAGCTTCATCACTTTGCATTTCTCACAAAATCTAGCTGGTACAAACTTGGGAGACATAGCTCTAAATATTTCTAACAAAAGTGACAACAACACTAACAAAATGACAAAAATACTAACATGAAAATAAAAAGCATTCTAGTTGATATTTCACCTATGAAACCATGAATCAAAATCACAACAGGTGTGAGATGACGTGATATATTCGCCCATTCTTTATGCTGGCTCCTCTTACCCAAGGAAAGAATGGCTCTTACACTGTGGCAAACTTTTTATTCTTTGAATAACATATAAATCCCACAGTTTTACTGAAATAACAAAATACATTTCCATAAGTCAGCATCATAAACCACATGTAAAGAACTCTTTAGCAATCAAGGCTACAGTAGGATGGGATCTGGATCAGTAAAGGACCCTCCTTTTGGTACCTGGAGCTCTGAAACATCTATATTAACAACCATTAGCAGCTCAAGGTCACTGACTTTTAAGTACTCTGAGTCATCAATCTCTAAAGCAATATAAAACATTACAAAAAAATCATTTACATTAAAGGACTTACCTTATTAGGAAATGAAGACGGAAGATGTAAGAGTGTCTTGAATGTATCCAAGTAATGAGGATCAAATTTCTCTTCGTTAAAAAGATAAATTTGTCTGTGAGAAAAACGGGACTTAACCCTCTTTTCCAGCAATTCTATGACGTCTAAACGGGATGTTAATCCTATTACACAGATTGGTGCCTGAAATTAAATAATTTAATTATTGTAAAGTGAAAACAAGCTTTTACATTTATCTATCTACAAAGGCACTTCCCCCAATTTTGGGGGGTAGTTAACATTAAAACAAAAAAACAAAAAAGGGAGCTTTTCCTCTTTTAACTCCTCCTAGCCCGACGAGGGATTCAGCAGTTTCGATGGTACTGCTAGGGTGCCACAGCCCACCCTTCCCTGTTATCCACCACAAATGAAGCTTCATATGCCAAATCCCGTACTGCTGCTACCTCAGCGGTCATCGAAGGCGACCGGAAGAAGCAGCAGGGCCTATCGGAACTGCGCCACAGTTGCTCACCATTCATTCCTATTTCTAATATGCTCTTTTGCCTCTCTCCCATTGATCCTGCTATCACCTAGAACTTTCTTCACTCCATCCATCCACCCAAACCTTGGCCTTCCTCTTGTAGTGCTCCCATCAACTCTTGCATCATCACCTTCTTCAGCAGATGGCCATTTTTCATTCTCTCTACAATGCCAAACCACCTCAACACATTCATACAGTATCCACTTTAGCTACTAATTCATTTCTTACACCCGTTCTCACCCTCACTACTTTGTTCCTAACAGTATCTAATCGAGATAAACCAGCCATACTCAGGCACTTCATCTCGAACACTCAATTTCTGTCTCTCTGTCATTTTCATTACACACAACTCGGATCCATACATCACAGCACAGTTGGTACAATCACTTTCTCATGAAGAACTCTCTATACATTCAAGCCAAACCATGTACAGTACTGTATCCGTTACCACTCCCTTCACTGCCTCTAACATTTTCCATTATTCAGTCTGACATACATCAGCTTCCACTCCACCATTTGCAGTAAAAACAGAACCCAAGTACTTAAACTGATCTACTTCCTTAGGTAACTCTCTATTCAATATGACATTGAACCTAGCATCACCCTCCCTTCTTGTGCATTTCATAACTTTACTCTTACTTAACTTCCTTCTTTCACACACCCTCCCAAACTCTGTCACTAATCGACACAGCTTCTCCTCCGAGTCTGCAAATCAATACTGTATCATCCGCAACCAACAACCAATTCACCCCGCAATTATGTTCACTCTCATCTATCAGTTTCAATCCTCAACTATGCACTCGAGCATTTGCCTCTCTCACAACTCCATTATCAAACAAATTGAACAACCATGGCGACATCACAAATCCCTGTCTCAGTCCCACTCACTGGAAACCACTCGCTCACTTTAGTTCCTATCCTAACACATGCTTTACTGACTATGTATAAACTCTTCACTGCTTGCAAAAACCAGGAACAGCCAGCCACCCACAAAAGGGGAGGGTGGCAAGGTAAGGGAGTAGTAGTATCAACACAATGACAACTCCCTTATGGCGGAGGCCACCAGATACACTGTAAACTGTAATAAAAGTTACAAGTAGTTAACAACATAAGAGTATGTTTCAATATATATAATATAAAAAAACCCACACAAATAAAAATAAAAGAATAAACTAAACAGAATTAACAATCAAGGCAAGTCTTTGCGGGAGAAAAAGGCAGCATGTCCGTCCTCTACCGAGCCATAAAGTAAAGTGGTTACTCAGCCGAGAGGTGTGAGTGAGCGGTTTAGCCAGTCTACCCCACCCCCACTCGCTAACTAGCGGATGGGGTAGTTATCCCTCACTAAAAATTATCATGGCTTGTCTTTCAGCTACGCCAAAAGTAATACCCCTATAAATAGCAGAAGGTTTGTATTTGCGCTGGAACAAATATAAAATGTTTTTCAATGGTTTAAAAAGTAAAGTTGAAACATGCAATTATTTATAAAACGCCCAACGCTCAAATTAGATCAAGTGTCCTTTTCCCCTTGTGTCATATGATGCCAAGGATCTTTAACAATCTTGACAGTATTCATAAGACTAGAAAATAGGCAACATCATAAAGATCTAAACTTGCTACAGTCTTTTAAGATTATAATTGCATGAAACCACTTTAACAATATTAAACTGCTTTAACTAGATTATTCTCAATATGAAAACTACTGAATTCAATTCCCAACTAACAATAAAATATTATCTAGGGAATAATATATGAAACTAACCTGTGCAGACTGAGCCACATCAAAAAGATTATAGAGTAACGTCTGGTTTCGATGATGACAGAAGAGATCAAACTCGTCCAACAAAAACACGACTGGTTTTGAAGACTCTTTATTACCGCAACGTAAACAATCCAGCAAAAATGAAAGGTTTTCTGGAAGAAAAAAAATAAGGGATCTTTAAAAAAAAAATAAATACTGTATAGTATTCATCCTATATTCAAAATAAATTTGATTTAATTATGATTTAAAAGATATAAATAAAAAGGATTAGAAAAATTAGGTCCCCTAAAAACATGAAATTTTCACATGACTGTCCAAATTGTGGAATGATGTTACTTAGATTAATTAAATCAAGGAAACTTCCGAAGTTGAAGCTTGGTACAAATGATTCACTAGTAGGTTGACCTGTTTGTTTCTTTTCATAATTATAATGTTATTTTCTTTTGAAATTTTCTTAATATTCTTAATTTATTTTAATTTCTCTTTTATAAATGTCCACCATTGAAAGTCAAGCAATGGATAGTCCGGTAACTATTTTAATCCAGGAATATGAGAACGGATAAAAAAAAAATACTTGAGGATAAATGTGGATAGGACTGAAGCTATGGTGAGCAGTAAGGAATGTAGGGACAGGATAACCATATATGAAAGTAGAGGCTTAGTTATAAAACAGGTGGATCAATTTAGATACTTAGGCTCTACTATAAGTCAGGAGGGAGGATGTGAGACTGAAATGAGAATAGGATAAAAACTGCCACGGGAATGTGGGGGGAGGTAGCAGAGGGTACACTTAGGCACACTTTTCAATATTATTCCTTGTCCTTTTGTTTTTGTTTTAAAGTTTTGATAGTATATATATATATATATATATATATATATATATATATATATATATATATATATATATATATATATATATATATATATATATATGAAAGGTTTATTCTAAACCGGTTACTGTTCTTACAATATTCTATCTTAATTGATCATTACATATCTTGTAGTTTATCTATTTCCTTGTTTCCTTTCCTGAATGGGCTACTTTCCCTGTTGGGGCCCCTGGGCTTAAAGCAACCCACTTTTTCAACAAGGGTTGTAGCTTAGCAAGTAATAATAATAATAATAATAATAATAATAATAATAATAATAATATAGTAATACGTTATTGCGAGGTTCAACTGCACTTACTTCACATTTGTTACCACCTAATTTAAATTCTAACAGTCCAATTCTGTTAAGACATGCAGTATGTGTTCAATTACCGAGTAACACGTATAATGTCTTGTACTATTAGCCCGTCTGAGGTGTTATAGAAAGATCTCCCCTAATCCAAAAATTATCTGGAACCAAAAGGTGATAGACTATCGATAGTGGACCTGTAGTTCATTTGTTACTTCAACATCATTTTTCTATACAGGGCTGCTTATCCAGTTAAGGCCTTTTGCCTAGTAGTATTTATCTTTTTTAACTTTAGACAAAGGTTGCACCTTGGCTTGTAACAAGCTGTTTATATCAATTTCACCCGATATGACCAATAAAAATCCATTACATTCAAAACTATAAACTGACACCATAATCAGGTTTTGTACCTGGCTATTGACTTGCTTCTAAAAGCTAGAAAAAATTGAAGTTTTTCTAATGCTTACATAATTAATGGTTTAATCTTACCTGCAAAAGAAGCAAACACCTTGTTCGCCGCAGCAGACTCCAATCTTAACTGGCTCGTTATCTCTTTGAGAGCAAGTCTGTCATCAGTATGTACCAATCCAGATAGACGAACCACCATCCCATTACCAAGAATACCACTCTCTCCCAACCTCCCAAGCAGTATGTTAACCAGCTGAAATAAAAATGTTAAATTACTCAAATATTTCAATGAAGTGTCATGATACAGTACAATATAAAAAAAATCAAAAGTTTTCTCAAATGATTAGTATTTTTCCTTACAAACCTGAGCCTTTTAATAAGAATAAGTTTTAGCAAAGCTTGAAATTACCCGGTAAAATTTATAACGAGGTGGTAGCAATTACTGCCGGGTGAAAGAAAGATTAACCCTTTTACCCCCAGGCTCTTTGGAAATTTCCAACCCTTAACCCGCAAGGGGTTATTTTTTCCTCAGGACATTTTGCAGTATATTTTGTTTAAATTGCTCTAACAGCCTTAATTTTTGTCATAGAGAGGTCAGGTAGGTCTCATTCTCTTGGAAAATGCCTGAATTTTCTCAAAAAATTATCAAAAATATGAAAAAATAAATTTTTATAGCATTTTTTTGCAAGGACGTACCGGTACGTCCATGGGGGTAAAGGGATGAGTTTTGTGAAACGTACCAGTACGTCCTTTGGGGGTAAAAGGGTTAATAAGAATAAGTTTTAGCAAAGCTGGAAATTACCCGGTAAAATTTATAACGAGGTGGTAGCAATTACTGCCGGGTGAAAGAAAAATTAACAAGTACAATAGCCACTTTAACCTAAGACTAGCAGGGTGGTTGAGGCAGGAAATACAACTTAACGGACTCTGGTTTGCATAGTTTAGAAAAATAGGTATTACTTTAAAATTTTTCATTTGTTCCTCCCAAATAAAGGTAGTATCGAATCTCAGGAATTCTAATTTTTTGAAAACTTTCAAAAACTGTTTTACTGTATTTCGAAATCAAAATCATGGTTTTGAAATGTTGAAAGTAGAAATAGATATGTGTATGTGTTTGGTTGTAGATAAAAATGTTCATGTGTCCATGGTCAGTATCACAAACGACATTGCACGATAGTTGGCCGCCACACCTAGTATACTGTATACATAAACATTAAATGACAAATTCGGAGATAATTTGTATTTTTCCAAACCATACAAACCTTAGCTATTTACATGGGGTATTACTTTTGGCGTAGCTGAATGACGAGCCATTAGATTTTAACGAGGGTTAACTACCCCCTCGCTAGTTAGCAAGGGGGTAGGGGAGGGGTACCTAGCTACCCCTCCCCCCTCACACACCGGTGAACTGATTCACTTCGCTTAGAGGTAGGACTTCACGGGGGACAGGGCTGGCGGGCAAGTATGTGTAAATAGCTAAGGTTTGTATGGTTAGGAAAAAAACAAATTATCTTCGAATTTGTCATTTGTTCCGTAACCGAAATACAAACCACGCTATTTACATGGGGTGACTTACCCCTTAGGTAGGATGGTAAGTCCCAGCCTTACTGGCTTTGGCTTTGCCCGGGGATTCAGAATCCGAGTGTGTAGCACTAGAGATAAGGAGTCCCTGCACCTCGCAAGTTCCTTGCTCTGCAAGGAACGTGCGGCCTACATAAGCTTGTGTGTGGAGGAATGAAGTGTGACTCGTCCTAGGAAGTTGACCTGAAGTCCTTTTGATGGAATTTTAGGCTAGGACGTTCCCAATACCACCTCGTCAGGGTATGAGGGACGCGACAGTATTATTTAATACTAGGAACACAAGGAAGCATGGTTTACCTGCAGTGGTTTGAGGTCAGCAATGCAGAGAACCTAGGATGCTGCTTTCCCCAAGAGAGGGGAGGATGAAGAAAAGAGTAAAGGCCAGGCATACTTTTTCATTCATGCAGACTAAAACCGGGTAACAATGCCCTCAACCTTCTGCTACTTGTCCAATAAGGAGCCTGAGGTTAGACCAGCTGTTGTGCAGCCACCACAGGGCCGATAGAGAACGTATCGAGCCTCTAGGGGGTCACGTCCTGCAGGTAGTGGGCTGTGAAGGTCGTTTGACGCTTCCAGACCCCAGCTTGTAGAACCTGCGTCACTGAGAAGTTTCTCTTGAATGCCAGGGACGTAGTGATGCCTCTGACATCGTGTGCTTTAGGGCGACGTGACGGAGGAGGGTCTGGATTCAGGGAATGGTGGATGACCCTGCGAATCCAAGCTGAGATGGTGTTCTTAGTGACCCTCCTCTTCGTCCTTCCTGTGCTCACAAACAGGGCTTGCACTCGAGGATGAACTGCAGCTGTTCTCTTAAGATAGAGCCTCAGACTCCTTACTGGGCATAGTAGGAGATGGTCTGGGTCATCTGTTACAGAACGGAGACTCGAAATCCTGAAGGAGTCGAACCGTGGGTCCGGAACTCCAGGATTTTGAGTCTTAGCAACAAACTCAGGGACGAACCCGAAGGTTACCTCCCCCCATCCCCTTGAATGGGCGACGTCGTACGAGAGACCATGAAGTTCACTGACTCGCTTGGCTAAGGCCAGAGAGAGCAGGAACACCGTCTTCCAAGTCAGGTGAAGATCAGAAGCCTGGCGTAATGGTTCGAACGGAGGTTTCTTAAGAGACCTGAGGACACGAACCACGTTCCATGGAGGAGGCCTCACTTCCGACTGAGGGCAGGTAAGCTCGTAACTTCGTATGAGTAGAGAAAGTTTCAGCGAGGAGGAAATGTCCATTCCTTTCAGCCTGAAGGCCAGGCTTAAGGCTGAGCGATAGCCTTTCACCGCCGAGACCGAAAGGCGCATTTCTTCCCGTAAATACACAAGAAACTTCGCTATTGCTGGAATAGTGGCATCGAGGGGAGAGATACCCCTTCCACGACACCAACCACAGAAGACTCTCCACTTCGCCTGGTAGACCCCTGCAAATGACTTTCATTCTTTCCGCAACTTGTTGCGAAAAGCCTCTCTCTGTGAGGAGATGCTGGATAGTCTCCAGGCGTGAAGCCGAAGCGATGCTACGGCTTTGTGGAAGATGTTGCAGTGTGGTTGCTTGAGTAGCTCGTGTCGTGGAGGAAGTTCTCTCGGGAGTTCCGTCAAGAGCTGCAGAAGGTCCAGGAACCACTCTGTATGATGCCATAGCGGAGCTATTAATGTCATTGACAGGTTGACAGATAGTCTGGTCTTGTTGAGCCCCCTTCTCATCAGACAGAATGGGCGAAAGGCGTACACATCGACGTTGTCCCACCGTTGCTGGATGCTGCTTTCCCCAAGAGAGGGGAGGATGAAGAAAAGAGTAAAGGCCAGGCATACTTTTTCATTCATGCAGACTAAAACCAGGTAACAATGCCCTCAACCTTCTGCTACTTGTCCATTAAGGAGCCTGAGGTTAGACCAGCTGTTGTGCAGCCACCAAAGCCTTGGGGTCCGGGACTGGGGAGCAGTAGAGCGGGAGCTTGGTGTTCAGCGCCGTAGCGAACAGATCCACCATCGAGGAACCCCACAAAGTCAGGACTTTGCTGGCTATCTGAGGATCCAAAGACCACTCGGTACTCACTATCTGCGAAGCCCTGCTCGGACTGTCGGCAAGCACATTCCTCTTGCCCGGAATGAAGCGAGCCCATAGTGGAATCGAGTGAACTTCGGTCCATATCAGTATCTCTACTGCAAGATGGGATAGCTGTTGTGAAAAGGTACCTCTCTGCTTGTTGATGTAAGCCACTACCGTGGTGTTGTCGCTCATCACCACCACAGAGTGACCCGCCAGGATCTGTTGGAACTGTTGAAGTGCCAGATATACGGCCTTCATTTCTAGCAGATTTATGTGGAGGCACTTTTCTGATTCTGACCATAGGCCTGAGGTCCTGTGGTTCAGAACGTGGGCCCCCCACCCTTCTTTTGAAGCGTCCGAGAACAGCATCAAATCCGGGGGGAGGACGAGAAGATCCACTCCCTTTAGAAAGTCTCCGTCTGTCACCCACCACCGAAGGTACGTCCGTTCCGCAGGTCCCATAGGGACCAGAATGTCCGGGGAATCGTGGCCTTGATTCCACCGGGACTTCAGCCACCATTGCAGGGATCTCATCCTGAGGCGGCCGTTTGGAACCAGACGGGACAAGGAGGAAAGGTGACCTAAAAGACGTAACCACGATTGGGCTGGAAGCTTTTCTCGTCTGAGGAAAGGATCTACGACCCTCCTCAGCCTTGCTATCCTGTCGTCTGATGGAAAGGATTTGTGGAGATTGGTGTCCAAGATCATGCCTAGATATACCAGTCGTTGAGATGGAAGCAGAGAAGACTTCTCAAGATTTACCATGATCCCTAGATCTTGTCAAACTCCCAGAAGCTTGTCTCGGTGTCGAAGAAGGGTCGACTCCGAGTCTGCCAGGATCAGCCAGTCGTCCAGATAGCGGGAGGAGACGGATGCCGTTCCTGTGTGCCCACAAAGATATCAGGGTGAACACTCTGGTGAATACCTGGGGTGCTGTGGAGAGACCGAAACACAGCACCTTGAACTGGTAGATCTTGTTGTCTAGGCTGAATCTTAAGTACTTCCAGGAAGACGGATGGATTGGGATCTGGAAGTACGCTTCCTTCAGATCCAGTGTACACATGAAGTCTTGCGGTCTCACTGCAAGTCTGACCGTGTCTGCTGCCTCCATGATGAACGGAGTTTGTTTGACAAACTTATTCAGAGCTGAGAGCCTCCAGACGCCTTCTTTACAAGAAAGAGTCGACTGAAGAAGCCTGGGGAGCCGTCGATGACCTCCCGGAGAGCATCCTTCTTGAGCATGGTCTCGACTTCTGCCCGAAGGGCTAGCCCCTTTACCGATCCCATGGCATAGGAGCTCAACGACACTGGATTGCTGTCAGGGGAGGAAGAGATGTTATGAACGGGACGCGATATCCCTGACTGATTACAGAGATCGTCCAGGAATCGGCCCCGAATTGCTGCCACCTGAATGCGCAACTTTGCAGGCATCCCCCCACTGGTGAACATGCAGGGGGATTGCCAATCCTAGCGTTTGCGGCCTCGGCCGCTCCCTCTAGGATTCTTGCCTCCCCTGGAGGACTTTCCACCCTTCTTGTCTTTGACAGGAAAGGGCTGCTGCTTGGACACCGCCGTCTTTGCTGCCGCTGCCGGTTTCGTCGTCTTGGACTGGCGAGGTTGTTGAGGTGCTGGAGGTTTGTAGGGCTTAGATGTAAGAGCCCTTTGGAAAAGAGAATCGTGGTTCGATTTCCTCCACCTCTCAGCTGCCTGTTCCACATCCTTGGGCTCAAACAGGCTCTTTTCTAGGATGGAAGTGTGTCTGAGCTTGCAGACATCCACGGTCGGGACCTTCGAGTGGAACCTCTTGGCCACCCCATCAAGTCGTTTCAAGATCGAGTTTGCCCACAAGTTCGAAACTTGGTGTGCCAGAAACTCGATGGTACGTGTGCCCGAGAGGAGGAAGGTCTCCAGGGCCTTCCTGGTGCTCTCCTTGGACAGATCCTCGGATCACAGCAAGATGCCCAGAGACCCTAGCCAGACATCCAGCCACGAAGTGGCCTGCATGGCACACTTTGCGACCTTCTCCTGACTCAGGATCTCTGTTGCCGAGAATGTCACCTGCCGGCTGGAAAGTCTCTCAAGAGAGACTTCCCTGGTAAGCTCTTCCACGGAGTGGTGGAGCGGGAGAGCTAAACAAGGCTCCTCCATGATCTTGAAGTACCTCCTCTGTTGCACACGAGGAGGTGGGAGGAGCTTGTTACCAGCAGAGGAACGGCTGGAGGAGGCGAGCTCGGAAAGCTGCCCCTCAACCTTATCTCTGGCACTCTTCAACCCTTGGGACCAAGGCAGAGCCGCACTGGCCTTAGAGGGTTTCTGAGTGCCACAGACTTGGTCCAGGACCGTATCCTTGCCTTCACGAGGGGCGGTCTCTGGGTCCTTGAACTTGTTGAGATGCCTCATCAGAGTCAGGATTTGCCAGAAGGCGTGCTCTGAATCATGCTGCTCTCCTCCTGGTGAACTGGCAGCAAAGTCTCCTGTCCCCAACTGCTCTACTTGGGGGGACACGTGGACGTTCTCCTGGGGTATCGCTAGCTCTGGTCGAATCCTGGAAGGAGACTTCGGGACAGTCTTCGAGTCCTTCGGTTCCCTTCTAGGAGGGATGCAGGACTCCAGTAAAGAAGTCTGAGGGCTCTTCTCTGGCCCAACACGCGACGATTCTCCTATCCGTGGTGGGGTTTCTCCCATTGGTGCGGTGGGAGCTCTCACCTCGATAGATTCTCCTGAGGACGGAAAAGCTTCGTCCACAGGAGGAGAGAACGTCTGAGGGGGGGAAGGAGCCTTCCTTATGGACTTCTTAGGAACCCGTTTGACCCTAGGAGAAGTCACAAAGAACTCTACTCCTCTCTTCCTCTTCAGTGGGGTCTAAGCTGTCGTTGGTTTGAGACCCAAATCAGCGAAGGCAGGCTTAACAGCCTGGACGACAGCTCTGATAAGGGACCCAAACCAAGGCTCCCGACTGACAGACGCAGTGTCAGAGACTCCCACTGGAGGGAAGGGGATCGGGCGATCCTCCGGAGTAGAAACTATAGGGCCTGCCGGAAAGGAAGAAGAAGATTGGTGCCTAGACCTCTCTGAAGACTTCCCCTCCTCCTGCGAGCGCGCTGCTTCTGCGCTTGCGGGGGGGGGATCATGAAGATCATGACCTGGTTGTACGCGCTCCTGAAGACTCGCAAGGCTGCTCGCGTTGCGAAACCAGGCGGGAATCGCGCTTAGGGTCGCGCTGGTGCTCGCGCGATGGAAAAATCGCAGATTCGCGCGCGTGCACGCGGAGATGGAAGCACGGGCGAGGGGGCGCGTGGGCGTAAGGGCGAGCGTTAGCGGCCGGGAAAATGACGGCATGCAGTCGAGCGATGGCGCGTTGGGCGAGAAGGTGAGCGACTGCGCACAGGTGAGATTGCGCGTGGGCGTGTAGGTGACCGGCGAGCAGGATCGTGGGCGCGCGGGTGTGCTGGAGAGTGCTTGCGCGCAGGCGGTGGCTCGCGCGGGCGCGCAGGAGATCGCTGGCACGCAAGTGCGCGGTTTGGAGAAGACAGCTGGGGCGCAGGACCAGTAGATGTAGAAACGCATATCGGAGGCTGCTCGAGGCGCGTAGTGTCTCGTCCAACTCTGGAAGTGCGCACGATGGCGCGCAGGCGAGGGCTGACGCGTGGGCGAATTCCGAGGGCGAGAAGGAGAAGGAAGAGTCTTCTTGCCTGCACCCAGATCCGGAGATCGTGGACGCGCGGGCGAACGATGGCGCGCAGGTGCGCGCAGATCGCTGGCGAGCTGGAGATCGTGGGCGCGCATGGCGCGTGTCAGGAACAGGGCGCACAGATGTGCGCTGGCGAGTAGGAGATCGCTGGCGCGCAAGTGAGCACTGGCGAGCAGGAAATCGGTGACGAGCAGGAGAGCGCTGACGAGTTGGTTCTGCTTCTGCTGCAGGAGATCACTGGCGCGTTGATTATGGTGCAGGATGGTCCTCAGCAACAGCAGGAGAGCGCTTGCGCGCTACTAGGAGAACATGGGCGCACAGGTGAAACCTGGCACTTAAGGGACTTGCTCACATTGTGAGACAAGCCCTTTTGCCCCGAAGGGACCGGAGCCCGTTGGATAACGGGGTGCGTGGGCTCCCACTGCGCATCAGCTTCCAGGAACGGTGATGGAAGATCCACAGGTCTGGCAGGCGTAGGAGATCGCTAACGATCTGCAGAGAGGTCCAGTGATGCAGCTGCAACGGTCGACTCATGTCGAGGAGGATCCTCTGCGGGGGACGTCGAGGGCGAAGAACCGAAGAGGCGCCTCCTAACTCCCTTGTAGGGAGAAGGAAGACCTCTACGGCGAAGAGGAGGGCGAGCCTTGCGGCGAAGACGACCTCTTGGAGCAGGAACACCATCGTCGGTCCTCCAAAGAGGAGTCTCTGTCAGTGAACTCCCCTGAGGGGGAGAATCACCCGCAGGAGAGACCGTTGGACTTAGCTCCTCCCTCGAAGGATGTTCGGAGGGGGGAACTGAGCCTTCAGCAACATCAGCAACCAAGGCAGGGGTTTGACCTGACCCGTCGGAAGCCTCTGCCACAACAACGTCGACGATAGACAGAGGATCTACCTCCGCTATCGCCGGCGACTGTTTGACAGCTGCACCCAACTGGATCAAGTCAAACAGGGCTTCCCTGGAGGGCGAACCCTTAAGCCCCAAGGAAGCCCAAAGCTGTAATAAATCATCATTACTGTATACACAGTGTTATTAAAATCCTCCCCCGGAGGAGGAGGAGGAACTGCCTCGCTAAGGGAGGCAACTCCCTCTCCCGAACCCCGAGGTTGGTCAACAAAAGAATGCCTTACGCTACCACTCGATGGCCTCTCATGAGAAACCGATCGAGTGGGAGCTTCGGAGGAGGTTCGGGCAACGGAAGAAGAGTCCTTGGAACCTTCCTTCTTCAAGGTAACCCTTGAAGGAGAAAGATCCCGCCCAAACTTCTTCTTCCGTCGCCGGGAAAACCTCTCCCACTGGGAGGTAGACCACTCCCTGCACACTTTGTCTCTATCACTCCGTTGACCTCTGCAGTACGGACACAAGGTGTGAGGATCCGTCTCGACCACCGACATAAAAGTCCCACAAAGGCGGTCGGATAAGCCAGGGCACTTCCGCATGATAGAGGTAGAGGCCAACTTCCGAACACATAACTGTAAGAAAAAGCAAAAAAAGATTGAGGCTGTCAATATGCGAGGGTGAGAGTAGACATGTCTGACCATCACCCGAGCCAAAAGCGAAGTGAATCAGTTCACCGGTGTGTGAGGGGGGAGGGGTAGCTAGCTACCCCTCCCCTACCCCCTTGCTAACTAGCGAGGGGGTAGTTAACCCTCGTTAAAAATCTAATGGCTCGTCATTCAGCTACGCCGAAAGTAATACCCCATGTAAATAGCGTGGTTTGTATTTCGGTTACGGAACAATTATGTTTTCATATATATATATATATATATATATATATATATACTGTATATATATATATATATATATATATATATATATATATATATATATATATATATATATATATATATATATATATATATATATATATATGACAAATTCGAAGATAATTTGTATTTTTCCTAACCATACAAACCTTAGCTATTTACAAAGGGTATTACTTTTAGCGCAGCTGAAATGACGAGCCAATAGTTTTTAACGAGGGTTAATTACCCCCGCGCTAGTTAGCGGGGGGTGGGGAAGGGTAGCTTGCTAGCCCTCCCCCCTCCACACACCGGTGACTTGCTTCACTTCACTTAGAGGTAGGACTTGACTTGGGGGTCAGGGATGGCAGGCACATATGTGTAAATAGCTAAGGTTTGTATGGTTAGGAAAAATACAAATTATCTTCGAATTTGTCATTTGTTCCATAACCGAAATACAAACCACGCTATTTACAAAGGGTGACTTACCCCTTAGGAAGGGTGGAAAGTCCCCAGCCTTACTGACTTCGGCTTGCCCGGGGGCTCGATCCCTCAGTGAGCAGCACTAGAGAGAGGGAGCCCCTGTACCTCACAGGTTCCTAGCATCGCTAGGAACGAGTGGCCTACATAAGCAGTGTGAGGAGGAGAGTGTGACTCGTCCTATGAAGTTGACCTTGAGACCTTCCGATAGGAATTCTAGGATAGGACGTTCCCCATACCACCTCGTCAGGGTATGGGAGACGCAACAGTATTAAGCTTAATACTAGGAGCACAAAGAAGCATGGGTTACCTGCAGAGGTCGAGGTCAGCTATGCGAGGACCAGGATGCTGCTTCCCCAAGAGAGGGGAGAATGAAGAAAGAAGTAAGGGTCAGACATACTCTTTCATTCACGCAGACTAAGACCGGGTAACAACGCCCTCAACCTACTGCAACTTGTCCAAAAAGGAGCCTGAGGTTAGACCAGCTGTTGTGCAGCCACCACAGGGCCGATAGAGAACGTATCGAGGCTCCTGTGGGTCACGTCTTGCAGGTAGTGGGCTGTGAAGGTCGTTTGACGCTTCCAGACCCCAGCTTGAAGTACCTGCGTCACAGAGAAGTTTCTCTTGAAGGCCAGGGATGTAGCAATACCCCTGACATCGTGGGCCCGAGGGCGACGTGACGGAGGAGGGTCAGGATTCAGGGCATGGTGGATAACCCTTCGAATCCAAGCTGAGATGGTGTTCCTGGTGACCCTCCTCTTTGTCCTGCCTGTGCTCACAAACAAAGCTCGCACATGAGGACGGACTGCAGCCGTTCTCTTCAAGTAGTACCTCAGACACCTCACTGGGCATAGTAGCAGCTGGTCTGGGTCGTTTGTTACAGAACGGAGACTCGCGATCCTGAAAGAGTCGAACCGAGGATCCGGCACTCCAGGATTCTGAGTCTTGGCCACAAACTCAGGGACGAACCTGAACGTTACCTCCCCCCATCCCCTTGCATGGGCGATGTCGTACGAGAGACCATGAAGTTCACTAACTCGCTTGGCCGAGGCCAAGGCGAGTAGGAAAGCCGTCTTCCAAGACAGGTGGCGATCGGAGGCCTGGCGTAATGGCTCGAAGGGAGGTCTCTTGAGAGACCTGAAGACTCGAACCATGTTCCAAGGAGGGGGTCTCACTTCCGACTGGGGGCAGGTAAGCTCATAGCTACGTATGAGTAAAGAGAGTTCTAGCGACGAAGAAATATCCACGCCCTTCAATCTGAAGGCCAAGCTTAAGGCTGAGCGATAGCCTTTCACCGCCGAGACAGAAAGGCGCATTTCTTCTCGCAGATACACAAGGAAGTCCGCTATTGCTGGAATAGTGGCATCGAGTGGAGAGATACCCCTTCCACGACACCAACCACAAAAGACTCTCCACTTCGCTTGGTAGACTCCCACAGAGGACCTTCGCAGGTGCCGAGACATTCTCTCCGCAACCTGTTGCGAAAAGCCTCTCTCCGCGAGGAGACGCTGGATAGTCTCCAGGCGTGAAGCCGAAGCGAGGCTACGGCCCTGTGAGGGACACCGGAGTGGGGTTGTCTGAGAAGCTCGTGTCGTGGAGGAAGCTCCCTTGGGAGTTCCGTCAGGAGTTGCAGAAGGTCCGGAAACCATTCCGCGTGATGCCATAGCGGAGCTACTAGAGTCATGGAACAGTTGACCGATAGTCTGGTCCTGTTGAGCACCCTTCTCATCAGACAGAATGGTGGGAAGGCGTACATGTTGATGTTGTCCCACCGTTGCTGGAAAGCATCTTGCCAGAGTGCCTTGGGGTCCGGGACTGGTGAGCAGTACAGGGGCAGCTTGAAGTTCAAGGCTGTCGCGAACAAGTCCACCGTCGGGGAACCCCACAAAGTCAGGACTTTGTTGGCTATCTGAGGATCCAAAGACCACTCGGTACTCACTATCTGCGAAGCCCTGCTCAGACTGTCGGCGAGCACATTCCTCTTGCCAGGAATGAAGCGAGCTGATAGTGTTATCGAGTGGGTTTCGGTCCACCTCAGAGTCTCTACTGCAAGATGGGATAGCTGTTGCGAAAAAGTGCCTCCCTGCTTGTTGATATAAGCCACTACCGTGGTGTTGTCGCTCATCACCACCACGGAGTGACCCGCCAGGGACCGTTGGAACTGCTGAAGAGCCAGAAAGACGGCCTTCAATTCTAGCAGGTTGATGTGTAGGCACTTTTCCGGGGGGAGGACGAGAAGACTCACTCCATTCCGCAGGTTCTCGTCGGCCAGCCACCACCGCAAGTCCGTCTGTTCCAGAGACCCCATTGGGATCAGAATGTCCGGGGAATCGGATCCTTGATTCCACCGGGACTTGAGCCGCCATTGAAGGGATCTCATCCTGAGGCGGCTGTTTGGAACCAGACGGGCCAGAGAGGATAGGTGGCCTAAGAGACGCAACCACCCTCCTCAGCCTTGCTATCCGGTCGTCTGATGGAAAGGCTTTGTGGAGATTGGTGTCTATTAGCATGCCTAGATAAACCAGTCGTTGGGACGGCTGCAGAGAGGACTTCTCGAGGTTTACCACGATCCCCAGATCCTGGTAAAGATCCAGAAGCCTGTCTCGGTGCCGAAGAAGGGTCGACTCCGAGTCTGCTAGGATCAGCCAATCGTCTAGGTAACGAAGGAGACGAATGCCGTTCCTGTGCGCCCAAGATGAAATCAGGGTGAACACTCTGGTGAACACCTGAGGAGCTGTGGAAAGACCGAAACACAGCACCTTGAACTGGTAGATCTTGTTGTCTAGGCAGAATCTCAGGTACTTCCTGGAAGACGGATGGATTGGGATCTGGAAGTACGCGTCCTTTAGATCCAGTGTACACATGAAGTCTTGTGGTCTCACCGCAAGTCTGACCGTGTCTGCTGTCTCCATGCTGAACCGGGTTTGTTTGACAAACCTGTTCAGAGCTGAGAGATCGATGACGGGTCTCCAGCCTCCAGTAGCCTTCTTTACAAGAAAGAGTCGACTGAAGAAGCCTGGGGAGCCGTCCACGACCTCCTGGAGAGCACCCTTCTGGAACATGGTCTCGACTTCGGCCTGAAGGGCCAGCCCCTTTGCCGATCCCATGGCATAGGAGCTCAACGACACTGGATTCGCTGTCAGGGGAGGTTGAGATGACGTGAACGGGACGCGATAACCTTGGCCGATCACTGAGACCGTCCAAGCATCGGCCCCGTGTTGCTGCCACCTGCGGACGCAACGCTGAAGGCATCCCCCCACAGGTGGACACGCAGGGGGACTGCCACCCCTAGGGCTTGCGGCCGCGGCCGCCACCCCTAGGAGTCTTGCCTCCCCTGGAGGACTTACCGCCCCTCTTGACCTTGGCTGGAAAGGGCTGGGGCTTAGACACTACTTTCTTAGCTGCCGGTGCCTGTTTGGGAGCCTTACGAGGCTGTTGCTGCTGTTGTGGCGGGGCTGGAGGCTTATAGGGCCGAGTTGTAAGGGCCCTGTGGAGGAGGGAGTCCGTGCTGGATTTCCTCCACCTCTCAGCCGTTCGCTCCAAGTCTTGAAGCTCAAACAGGCTCTCCCCCAGAAGGGAAGCATGTCGGAGCCTACACACATCCACGGCGGGGACCTTCGGATGGAATCTCTCGGACACAGCATCGCGACGCTTCAACACCGAGTTGGCCCACAGGGTGGTAACCTGGTGCGCCAAAAACTCGATGGAGCGGGTGCCCGAGAGCAAGAAGGTCTCTGGGGCCTTCCTATTGGTCTCCTTGGACAAGTCCTCAGATCGCAATAGGATGCCCAAAGATCCTAGCCAGAAGTCCAGCCACGAAGTGGCCTGCATGGCACACTTAGCGACCTTCTCGTGGTTAAGGATCTCCGCCGCCGAGAACGACACCTGCCGGGCAGAGAGTTTCTCCAGGGGAACTCCCTTCGCCAGCTCCTCCACAGAGTGATGGAGAGGAAGAGCGAGGTTGTGCTCACCCAGGATCTCGAAATACCTCCTCTGCTGAAGGCGAGGAGGAGGGATAAGCTTGTTCCCGGCAGTGGAACGACTGGAGGAGGCAAGAAGTGCGAGCTGAGCGTTGGCCCTAGCTCTGGCACTCTTCAGCCCCCGAGACCAGGGCAGAGCTGCACTGGTCTTAGGGGCCTTCCGAACGTCAAACACTTCATCCAGAATCGTGTCTTTGCCTTCACGGGTGGCGATGACTGGATCCGTAAGTCTGTTAAGTGTCCTTATCAGGCTTAGGACCTGCCAGAAGGCATGTTCGGACTCTTGCTGTTCTCCTCCCTGCGGGCTGGCAGCTAAGTCTCCTGCCCCAGGAATCTCTTCCTGGGGTGACACGTGGACATTCCCCTGGGTTGTCGTGGGTTCCTGACGAATCCTTGCAGAGGATTTAGGGACGGTCTTGGAATCCTTGGGTTCCCTCCTGGGAGGGATACAGGATCCCAACAACGAGGTTCGAGGGGCCCCTTCCTCACGAGACGATTCTCCTGCCTGAAGCGAAGTCTCCCCCCCTGGTGCCGAGGGGAAGACTACCGCCCCACTGGACTCACCTGAGGACGGAAAGGCCTCGTCCACGGGAGAAGGAGAGAGTACTCGTGCAGGAGAAGGGACCTTCGAGACCGACCTCTTGGGAACCAACTTCGCCCTAGGGGAAGTCACCACGAAGTCCACTCCTCTCTTTCTCTTCAGCGTAGGAGAGACAGCCACTGGTTTGTCACCCTGGCCGGCGAGTGCTGGTTTCATAACCCTCACTAACGCCCGTGCCAGCGGACCAAACCAAGTCTGCTGCTCCAAGGACACAGAGTCCGAAATCCTCGCTAAAGAGAAAGGGATCGGGCGATCCTTTGGAGTGGACACGACGGTACCTGCCTGAAAAGAAGGTGGGGAAGAATGCTGTACTGACCTGTCTTCGTCCTGCACTACCAACCTGTGCTTGGATGGAGGTGATCCCGAGTGCCGTCTAGGAGCACGCGTCCCTTCTGCTACCACCGGCTGTGGAATTCGCCGCGAACGATGGTCGCGCGAAGGCGAATGGTCGCGCGGGAGTGCGGGCGAGCGATCGCGCGGGCGCGCAGGTGGATGATCGCGCGGGGCGCACAGGCGAGCGGTCGCGCGGGCGCACAGGCGAGCGGTCGCGCGGGCGCACAGGCGAGCGGTCGCGCGGGCGCACAGGCGAGCGGTCGCGCGGGCGTGCAGGCGAGTGGGCGCGAGGGTGGGCAGGAGAATGAACACGTGTCCGAGGCGACGAACGCAAGCGTTGGCGCAACGGCGAGGGATCGTGCTGCCGCATAGGTGAGGAAGATCGCTGGCGATGTCGCGATGTGGTATGTCGACGCACTGGTGTGCGATGGTGAGCAGCATGCGCAGGTGAATGACCGCGTAATGGTAAGCGATGGCGAGCAGCATGCGCAGGTGAATGATCGCGTGATAGGGTGCGATGGTGATCAGCATCCGCAGGAGGGCGATCGTTCAGGGTTGTGCGATGAGGAGCAGCATGCGTAAGCGGGCGATCGTTCAGGGTTGTGCGATGGCGAGCAGCATGCGCAGGTGAATGATTGCGTGATGGGGTGCGATGGTGATCAGCATCCGCAGGAGGGCGATCGTTCAGGGTTGTGCGATGATGGGCAGCATGCGTAAGCGGGCGATCGTGCAGGGTCGCGCGATGGCGAGCAGCATGCGCAGGAGGGCGATCGTGCAATGGCGAGCGATGGTGAGCGGCATGTGCAGGCGGGCGATCGCGCGATGGCGAGCTAGAAGCTGGCGAACCATGTTCCTTCAGGAGCGTTGGCGAACGTCGGTGCGTTCGTTGTCGCTGTTGAATAGGCGATATTAAGATCGCCTGTGCGCGCTGGCAAGCAGGTGCGCGCTGGCAAGCAGGTGCGCGCTGGCAAGCAGGTGAACGCTGGCGAGGAGGTAATCGCTGGCGTGTAGGTGATCGCTGGCGAGCTGGTGATCGCTGGCGAGCAGAAGGTCGACGCGTGTCCTGTGAGAGGACAGCTGGTGCGGCGCGTTCACGAGCAGGAACGGGAAGATCGCTGGTGCGTTGGCGAACATGTGTTTCTGACACACGCGCAGCACGATGTTGCGTAGCCACAGGACCAGGCAGATGGTGAGCAGGGAGTTCAGCAGGAACTAAAGGGTGGTCAGAGACCGCAGGGCATGGTCCTTAAATGAGCGCTGACGAGCAGGAGAGCGCTGGCGAGGGGGGCGAACATCAGGAGAGAGCCGACGAGCAGGTGAGCGTCGGCGAGCAGGAGATCGCTGGCGAGCAGGAGAGCGCTGGCGAGCAGGAGAGCGCTGGCGAGCAGGAGAGCGCTTGTGCGTTAGCACTGCTCGCGTAAGGGAAGAATCCCTTAGCCCCGAAGGGACCGTTGCCCGTCGGGTGACGAGTTCTCCAGAAGGCGAAGATCCGGCAGGAGATGGTGAGCGGTCTGCAGAGAGGTTCAAGGAGGGCGGAGCAGTCGGTTGAGGCTGACGAGGAGAGTTCCCCCCGGAGGACGAAGACCCAAAAAGGCGCCTCTTAGTCCCCCTGTAAGGGGAAGGGAGGCCCTTGTGGCGTAGAGGGCGGTGAGCCTTACGGCGGAGGCGGCCTCGGGGGAGATCGTCGGGACCATCGGTCCTCCGAAGGGGAGTCTCCGTCAAAACACTTCCCTCAGAAGGAAGCTGGGCAGCAGTCGAGACCGAAGGACTCACTTCCCCCTTCGAAGGATGCACGGAAGGAGGAGGAGAGCCTTGAGCACCATCACCAGCAACAGCACCTGCGGCGGAAGGCCCAGCCACGTCGGAGGCCTCTGTCACCACGACGTCGACAATAGACAGAGGGTCTACCTCCGCTACCACCGGTGACTGTTTAACAGCGGCCCCCAACGAGACAAGGTCAATAAGAGCGACCCTGGAGGGCAAGCCCTTAAGCCCCAGGGACGACCAAATCTGTAAAAGATCATCACTGGATAAGGCATTATTATCAATAACCTCCCCCGGAGAAGGAGGGGGAACCGCCTCGCTATGGGAGGCGACGCCCTCTCCCCCCACGGAAGGTAGGGAAGCAGAACAAGGGCCTGCGCTCCCACTCGGACGACTCTCCTTAGGAGGCGGACGAGGGGGAGCTTCGGAGGAGGTTTGGGCGGCGGAAGAAGAGTCTCGAGAACCTTCCTCCTTCAAGGCTAACCCCGGAGAACGGTCTCTCTAGGACTTCTTCTTACGCCGACGGCCAAACCTCTCCCACTGGGAGGCAGACCACTCCCTGCACTCACGGCACATGTTATCCTGGTCGCACCGTCGGCCCCGACATTGAGGGCAGAGGGTGTGTGGATCCGTAATAACGTCCGACATGAAAGTCCCACAAGGACGGCCGGCAACTCCAGGGCATGTACGCATAGTAAAGAAAATAACTGAAGGTCAACTTCCAACCAATCACACACGCTGAAAAGAAAAAGCAGAAAATTAAAGGCTGTCACGAAGGCGATGAGCAGACACGTCTGATCACCGCCGAGCCAAAAGTGAAGTGAAGCAAGTCACCGGTGTGTGGAGGGGGGAGGGCTAGCAAGCTACCCTTCCCCACCCCCCGCTAACTAGCGCGGGGGGTAATTAACCCTCGTTAAAAACTATTGGCTCGTCATTTCAGCTGCGCTAAAAGTAATACCCTTTGTAAATAGCGTGGTTTGTATTTCGGTTACGGAACAAATATATATATATATATATATAAGAAAAAGTAAGTTGAAAGACAAAAATTAATGGCAGTCCAAAATAGGCGAGAAGGAAGAGTGGATACAACCGGTCTCCATCCGAGCCATAAGTAAAGTGAGCTAAATCACCGGTGTGTGAGTTGGAGCGGTAGCAAGCTAACCCCCTACCCCAGCTAACTAGCGGTGTGGGTAGTTAACCCTCGATAAATTTTAAAGGCTCGTCATTTCGGCTTCGCAGAAAGTAATACCCCCAAACAAATAGCGTAGGCTTGTTTTCCAGTTACGGAACAAATACGAAATAGATTTATATGAGAGGCAGAAAACAAAAATCTTGTCCTTGTTTTTGTAATTATGTTCCCCTTCCACTCGCTCCTTATAATTTTAGCAACCTTATCAGATTTTTTTGGTAACATTTTCTCTAGGATAGCTTTTGCTTAATGGAATTACTTGCTACTATCTATATTTTCCTTATTATCTATATGGAATAATCTACAATACCTTTATATCAACTTTGATATCAATTTGGGTTTACTCTTTTTCATGTTATAACACAGCATTATATAAGGTAAATATATCTAAAACAATAATCTATACTGTACCAAGATATATTAAAAACAAGGATTCCTGTAGTTTTGAACAGTATTTGTATATGTCACTTAAAGAAAAATATGGAAAAGATGGTGCTATAATCATCTCAATTTAAACCAGAGATAGGTCTCTAACAAAATATTATCATGTAACTTCCATTTCATCAGAAGATGTTACACTCTATTTAGAGAAAAAAAATCACTGACTAAATGAGGGCACTGATGTGGAAAAACTGAAAAGAATAATCACTGTAAAACACCAAAAGCTCACATAAAGGTCCATTTCTGCCTCTTTCCATTAATATTATTTCTATTATTATCACTTGCTAAGCTACAACCTTAGTTGGAAAAACAGGATGCTATAAGCCCAGGGGCTCCAACAGGGAAAATAGCCAGTAAGGATAAGAAATTAGGAAATATACTACAATAGAAGTACAAGAATAACAATAAAATAAATCTATTACATATACTATAAAAACTTTAACAAAACAAAAGGAAGAGAAATAAGATAGAATAGTGTGCTCAAGTGCACCCTCAAGCAAGAGAACTCTACCCCTTGACAGTGGAAGACCATGGTATAGAGGCTATGGCATTACCCAAGACTAGAGAACAATGGTTTGATTTTGGAGTGTCCCTCTCCTAGGAGAGCCGCTTGCCACAGCTAAAGTATCTCTTCTACCCTTACTAAGAGGAAAGTAGCCACTCAACATGACAAATTTGTAGATAATTTTTATTTTTCCTAACTACTCAAACCTTAGCTATTTATTAGGGGTTATACTTTCGGCAGAGCTGAAATGACGAGCCATTAAAATTTAGCGAGGGTTAACTACCCACACTACTAGTTAGCGGGGGGGGGGGGGGGGGGTAGCTTGCTACCACTCCCATTCACACACCTGTGATTTAGTCACTTTGCTTGGAGGTAGGACTTCAAGGGGGCAAGTTTGTATAAATAGCTAAGGTTTGTATAGTGAGGAAAAATACAAATTATCTACAAATTTGTCATTTTTTCCATAACTGGAATACAAACCACGCTATTTATTAGCGGTGACTCACCCATTAGGAAGGGTGGACGTCCCTGCCAATCTGGGTTTTGTCTTTGCATAGGGGCTCCTTATCTGAGTATGTTAGTACTCAAAAATAAGGAGTCTCTGCCCTCGCTAAACCTTGCTACGCAAGGTCCGCGACCTACGCAAGCTGTGTGTTGAGACGTGAAGAAGTGTGACTGTCTAGGTAAAGTTATTCCGAGTCTATGTAGGAAAAACTTGATGTAACCAAAACTTCCCAATACCACCTCGCCAGGGTATGGGGACGCAACAGTATTAGCTTAATACTAGGTACACAAGGGAGCATGGTTTACCTGCAGTGGTTTGAGGTCAGCTTATGCAGAGAACCCAGGATGCTACTTTCCCTACGAGAGGGTAGGATGAAGAAAAGAATAACAGCCAGTCCAATCTTTTCATTCAAGCAGACTAAAACCGGGTAACAGTGCCCTCAACCTTCTGCTACTTGTCCAATAAGGAGCTAGAGGTATACAACCAGCTGTTGTGCAGCCACCACCGGAACGATAGAGATTGTATCGAGTTCCTGTGGGTCACGTCTTGCAGAAGAAAGGTTGTGAAAGTCACCTGGAGCATTCACATCCTTTCTTGTAAAACCTGCGTCACAGATTAATCTGCTAAGAAGGACCAGGGGCATAGTTATGCCCCTTACAGTGTGAGTCGTCATGTCGAGATGATGTTTCGGTGATCCTCCTCTAGTCTCTCCCAGTGCTGATGACAAGAGAAGGGACCCGGGTGGGCTGTTGCTGTTTTCTTTAGGTAAAGTCTCATACCTTACCCTGGGTACAGTAACGGATGATCTGGATCGTCCGTGACCGAGTTGAGACTTGTGTAAGATCCGTCACCTCTGAAGACTCTGTCTGGCGACATACTCAGGGACGAAACTGAACATTGTCTTTCGCCCTTCTCAATAATGGGCATTGTCGAAAAAGAGACCATGAAGTTCCTTGACTCGTATGATTGCTGTCAGAGTGTGTTGGAACATTGTGTTCTTAAATCAGGAGAAAATTTGTTGCCTGGTGAAGTGGAACATAAGGAGGTCCCTTTAGAGATCAGAGATTTGAACCATGTTCCGAGAGGAAGGTCTCAATTCCGACTGTAGAAAGGGAAGTTGTAAGTCTGTATGAGTTAGGAAAAGTCTATCGATGAGAGGGTGTCCCTTTTCTTTCAGTTTGAAGGTGAAGGATCAAGGTTGAGTGATCATCTTTACCTGTCAGAACTGAATAGGGGGTCTTTTCCCCTTGTATATACTCGAGGATTCCGCTATTGCTGGAATCAAGGTATCGAGTAGAGAGACACACTTTCACATGACGCCAACCACACAAGACGTTATACTGCCTGGTAGACTGATGATGAGGAATTCCTCAGATAGCTAGACAACCTTTTCGCAAAAGAGGTATTGGGTAGTCTCCAGGCGTACAATCATAGCAAAGCTATAGCTTGTGGTAAGTGTCTGTGATGTGGAGAGGGTTCTCTTGGAGACTATCAGGAGCTGCAAAAGGTTTGGAAACCGTTCTGCATAATGGCATAGCGGAGCTAGGAGAGTCCTTGAGAGGTTGACCAATGCTCTAGTCTTCTTGAGTGCCCTTCTCCAGATAAAACAGGGACGAAACGTAAACGTTATTGTTGTACCCACCGTTGTTGCCAAAGAGCCTTGGGGTCTAGGGCTGGTGAGCAACGGCAGCCTGAGATTCAGGAGCGTTGCGAACAGACCCCTAGTTGGAGGACCTCATAAAGTATGAACTTTGTCGGCTACATGGCGATCCAAAGCCCATTCGGTATACCTTATCTGAGATGCTGTGCACAGATTGTCGGCGAGCACGTTCTTCCAGTCTGGAATGAAGCGGGCTGATAGTGGTACCGAATGGACTTTGACCCATCTTAGTGTTTATACTGTTAGATGGGAAGAGGCTACAAGAAAGTTCCTTCTTGCTTGTCGATGTGAGTCTCTATGTGGTGTGTCGTCCATCACATCACTGAGTGGTCTGTTAGGAACCGATGAGGCTGCTGATGGACCGGAAAGTTGGCCTTCATCTCTCAAGAGATTTAAGTGAAGGTACTTTCGGGCTCTGTCCAGAGGGCTGCGGTCGTGTGGTGCAGCACTATGGTCTCTCCTCTCTTCTTTTTCTGGCTCAAGTCTCTTGGAATGGGAGTCGTTCTCGTTTCGAGAAGGTTTTGTGGAGATTGGTGTCTAGAATCATTCCCAGATACACCAGTCTTCTGGGAGGGAAGTAGGGAAGACTTCCATAGGTTTACCCTGATCACTGGATCTTGGTAAAAAGACTTCAGAAGTTCCGGTGTTAATGCAGGGTTGCCACTGAGTCTGCTAAGGTCAGTCAGTCGTCCCGAGACAGAGGAGATAGAAGCCGATCCTGTGAGACCAGGATGGGTGTAGTGGAAAGACCGAAGCACAGTGCCTTGAACTGGTGTTTCTTGTTTATCTAGACTGAATCTTCCAACCTTCCTACATGGATGGTTTGGACCTGGGATTAAGTGTCCTTTAGGTCCAGTGTGCAAATGAAGACCTGAGGTCTTAGCCCTTGTTCGAACTCCAACATGGTGTGGATATCAACCCAAAGGGACAGTTCCTTGCAGATCCTTTTGCATGGAAGATTGTCGACGCTGGAGTCTTGACCCGTGTTGTATAAGATCAGGCGCGATACCCAGTGTAAGAATTCTTCTCTGAGAGAGAATTCCTTTAACTAACAGAAGGAAAGCAACCTAACCCATGCATGGGAAAGGAACTTCCCAAATAGTACACTGTTGTTGTAAAGGTGAACGACCTCGAGAAGGGAAAGACCGTAGTCAATCTTTCAGAGGCTACATTCCCTTTGCTCAGAAATCCATGTTTCCTGTAGGAAAAAGGAAAAGGCGAAGACAATAGTTGAATGAAGAGGGTCCAGGCGATGACGATTCCCCTGCGGCGGCAGGGGTTAATGGTTATATGCCAACGGGAAGACCGATGGACCAGAGAGTGAGAGGTCGTTCCCCATGAAGTGGAACTGTGCTGGCCTTGCTAATCTACGCAAGTGTCGTTGTCGTATATGTATCACACACACAGCACAAACACTGAAAAGGAAACTTATCACATTTCTATACACATATATATACATAAACATTAAGAATGTTTTCATAAATATACAAGTATAATAAAAAGTAAGTTAAAAGACAAAAATTAATGGCAGTCCAGAATAGGCGAGGAGGGAGAGAGGAAACAACCGCTCTCGATCCGAGCCAAAAGTAAAGTGACTAAATCACAGGTGTGTGAACGGGAGTGGTAGCAAGCTACCCCCCCCCCTACCCCCCCTAACTAGCGGTGTGGGTAGTTAACCCTCGCTAAATTTTAATGGCTCGTCATTTCAGCTCCGCCGAAAGTATAACCCCTAATAAATAGTGTGGTTTGTATTCCAGTTACAGAACAAAATTACATTGCAGTAGTTACCCCTTGAGCAAAGAAGAATTGTTCGGTAATCTCAGTGTTGTCAGATGTATGAGGACAGAGGAGAATGTGGAAAATAGGCCTGACTATTCGGTGTATGTGTAGGCAAATGAAAAATGAGCCGTAACCAGAGAGAGGGATCCAATGTAATACTGTCTGGCCAGTCAAAGGACGCCATAACTCTCTAGCGGTAGTATCACAAGAATATTATTCCAAGGTACATAAATGATGATGTTGGACTCAGGCTTAGAAAATGCTGAAATAGGACAATAAATTTTCAAATATTTTCAATACTTACTACAGATTTTCCTGTACCCCTTGGGGCTATAACAAGGGCAGAGTTGCTCTCGCCAAGTTTCAGAGTCCTGGTCAAAAGCTCTTCTAAATGCTGAGCCTGCTTAAAGTATCTGGATAGCAAAAGCTCACCTGTAAAATAAGCACTTAATTACTGAATTAAATCAAAGAAAATTAAAAACAATGATAGAGGGCATTGGATATAACTCATTTTACATCTAACACTGTAAATGGAGGCTCTGACGTATATATGCTATGAATTATTTTTGTAAAAAACCTTTCCTTATCTAAAACAACAAGGCAGTTTAGAAAAAATGACACTTAAAACACTTTACCAGAACTTTCTGTAGCTTTCCAGGGGCAAAGGCTCTCTCTCAACTGCCTTTGCAAAGCTGTCATCAAAGACTTTCCTGAAACATTCGACTTTTCATCGTTCAATACCATCTTCGAAAAGTTGCTCCACAATCAACAACACACTGGCGGTTCCAAACCTGAAATTATAAAATTACCATCAAATAAACCATACCTCACTTTACACAACTCGAGATGATAAATGCCTTAACCCTTTTACCCCCAGGTTATTTGGAACTTTCCAACCCTTAACCGCCAGGGGTTATTTTTTTTCAAGCACATTTTGCAGTGTATTTTCTTTAAATTGCTCTAACAGCCTTAATTTTCGTCATAGAGAGGTCAGGTTGGTCTCATTCTCTCGGAAAATGCCTTAAGTTTCTCAAAACAAATTATCAAAAATATGCAAAAAAAAATTTAAAAAGCAGTTTTTTGCAAGGACGTACCGGTTTTGTGAAACGTACCAGTACGCCCTTTGGGGGTAAAAGGGTTAAATGATAAATAAATTGAATGTCAATAATAAAAAAATTATTAAAAACTATTTAAATATATGATCACTGGAATTTTCAAAACATTTCTTATCAAAATAAAATGACTAACCTTTGAAGCTTCTATTCCTATCAGTACTACGACTAAAAAATTCATTTAATAAAACATGAAAGTAAAAAGAAAAAATAATCTGCTTAGAGATCCAAAAGTATATCTAATGGTACAATACAGTAGTGTATTTTTCCCTTTATTATTATTTCTAATATCATTATAAGCTGTAACCCCAGCTGATGAAATAAAATGCTAAAAATACAGTAAATCAAATAGGGAAAATCAGCCAAGAAGGAAAAAGAAATAGGGATGCAAGGCATCTATAGAAAAAAAAAGTTAAACTAGTATCCCAGGCTATAAAACAAGACTAATTTCAATTTTCTCAACAAAAATGCATTGTGCATACTGGTTTCGATCAGTTTGGGGAGCTTTCTGTGGATTTACAATGACGTATATGTTAGGTGATTATTCTAAACCAATTAATAGCTTTCAAGTACTTCTTCATAAGTTCCCAGAAGTTGTTCTACAATAGCCATTTTTTTTTCCATCTTCCCCTCAGTTTAAACTTAACCACCATCACGTAAAGACTTTTCCAAGAGGGAACTTAAGGGAAGTACATCAATCTATTTCGAAATTTAGTGTAATTTTATTTATGTCGGCAACTGATTATGATGGAAATGCTCTCCGTTCACTGTATAGCTAATGTTACTCATGTGAAATTAAAAAATACATGCTAAATAATGGTGTACATTTTTAAAAATTTCTTTGTGTTATCCCTCAAAGGTCCGATTCTGACCCAATTTTTTGGGAAGACCAGCACATTTTCTATTGCAAAGCTTCTGTGCAGATAAAAAAAAAAAATGTAGATATCAACCATAAGGTAAGGGATTATTTGGGATTTACTTTATCATAATGTAAGGATTTCTTTATGATCTACTTTGAGTTTGTGACCTGGGAAGGGGGATCCGGCTAGAGGATGTGACCTAGGATGGGGGGTTCGGCTAGAGGCTGTGACCTAGGATAGGGGGTCCGGCTAGAGGCTGTGACCTAGGATGGGGGTCCGGCTAGAGGCTGTGACCTGAGAAGGGGGTCCCAGCTAGGGGTTGTGACCTCTGAACTACTAGGTTAGGTTAGGTGGGTTTGTTAAGTTCCGTACCCATTTAAATAATCATGCTTTGGCCAGTTTTCAGCCACTTAATGAACCATACATTTTTGTTATTATTTTACTGTATTATAGGGCAATGTAACCTAGGAAAAAAAACTACTTTTTCTATAAAAAAAATTCCGCTCTCTTCGAAAATGACACTCGTTCCCATCGCAAATGAATAGTTTCAGAAATATATATCCATATATATATATATATATATATATATATATATATATATATATCTATATCCTACGGTAATGGGGGACTCCCAGTGGGAACTCGGGGTTTTGAGTGGGGAAAACATACTGGGGAAACGATATCTAATGATAAAACAAGCCTTTTCTTCTCTATACATTACCTTCTTGGATGTATAATAAATGGAGGAAAAGACAAAACAGTATGACTAGCTAAACTTTGGAAGCGCCGTTGCAAAGGCTATGTCTCTTGTAAAAATACGGTAACCAGACCTGCCAACGTGTGATATAGAGTTGCGGCAATGTTAGCATAACATGCTAACATTAGCAGTGTTTTTCATTTATTTTTTGTCATTCTATTGTCAGTTGTAGTCGCTCCCATTCGTTCGTTTGTACATAGCAGGTTTCGACCTTCTGCGCACAATCTCCCCCCCCCCCTGCGTATAGGCTCCACCACCACCAATAGGATTTCTTCTTCTCTAGCCGTCGAATTTAACTATTCGACTTCACACGTTTATTCAAGTATATGACTTGAACCAATACAACTATTATCATCCCTTTTATGTAATACCCTCGTATACATATTACTTTTGACCCCAGTATTACTCGTTTTATTATCCGATACCTTATAAAATCACCTCATTTTATATTCCCATCAAATATTATTTATCATACACTCCATTTTATCTTGCTATATTACTTTTATACATTTTGTTATTACCTTGTCACTCCCAGATTTCACATAAATACTTGCTCTGGACAAGTTTCCCATTCTGGTTCATTCATGTTTACTCTCTAGACTCCGTTGCTTTTCTGTTACCCAATCACGAACCCATACGTATGGAAAGTTTGCACAGGGGGGTTAATATTTCCCTAGCCCCACCTTCCAACAAACCCTTTTCTGTGGAAACCTTTGTCAAAGTCAGGTCTTTGTTAGTTTAAGTGGTCTTTTTGCGTATTTTACGATGGAAGTTTAAGAAAATTGTAACAACTGCAGTAATCTATACCTGAAAGTATTTTGGTGAATTCCAATGTTGATAATTTTCTTAAATCACGTAATGTAATATACCAACGTTTACAGTGTTTCAAGTGCAGTACTAAACTTAGGCAAAGAAGTCAAGACACCACAGACTCTCAGTCACAACACCCCAGTGACCCACAAGTTTCGTCGTCACGGTCATAAAAGTAAGTCATTAATTTCTTTAATTTTAATGTGTTAGTTTTACTATATTTTGTTAGAGTGCAAAGCTCAACATTACCGCTTGCCAGTGCATACGAGCTTGATATTTTATTTTCCTGCGATCATAAGCGAGCCAGTGGCGGAACAAGAAGCATTATATTTAACGTTGCTAATATTAGTGTAACATTACATGTTAGAGTAACATTGCTAATGTTAGAGTACGCAGCTCAACATTACCGCTTGCCAGTATATACGAGCTTGATGTGCAGTTTTCCTACGAGCTTAAGTGAACCGGTGGCGGAATAAGAACCATTATATATATAGTGTCGCTAATGTTACCGTAACAGTGCTAACGTTATCGTAACGTGAGTGAAGTGACATGGAATTTGAACTAGTCATTATATTTAAACATTTTAACATGATATATATAACAAAAGACATTACTGTATATTGAGTTTGTGACCTGGGAACTTCTAGGTTAGGTTAGGTGGGTTTGTTAGGTTCTGTACCCTTTTTGTAACTTTTTATATATTGTGTAAAGTGTATATGGAAAAATTCTTTAAAATACACATGATAATATTACCGTAGCATTGCTAACGTTAGCAATGCCACCAGAACGTTGGTAACGCTCTGTATCATTGCTAACGTTGTTAACGTTATCGTTCGCAGTACATACGTGAGTGAAGTGACACGGAATTTGAACAAGTCATTATATTTAAAAATTTTAATAAAATATATGTAATAAAAGACATTTAAAAATTTTGGTAATTTTTATTGTATTACAGGGTGAGATTTCGAACAGAAAATATAAGTTTTCCTATAGTAAATAACGTGATTTAACCAAATTTGCTGTTCATTTCAATCGGAAACAAACAGATCAACCAATTAGGCTAACTTTAAGTTGCATGGTGTCACTTTTCTTACGAATGTACTGCGAATGATAACATTAGCAACGTTACCAATAATACACAGTGTTACCAACGTTGACGTATGGTACACAGAGTTACCAACGGCACGCTGACATTACTAACGATAGCAATGATAGATATTTCCATACGAATTTTAAATAATTTCTCCATATAAGTTTTACCCAATATATAAAAAGTACAAAAAGGGCACAGAACCTAACAAACCCACCTAACCTAGCCTAGTAGTATGACAGGTCACAAAATAAAATTTGATCTACATCGGACGTTGGCAGCACTGGTTACTGTATTTTTTCATGACACAATCTTTGCAACGGCGCCTCCAAAGTTTATTCAGATATACTGTTTTGTATTTTCCTCCGGTTATTATAATTTCAAGAAGGTAATGAATAGAGAAGAAAAGGCTTGTTTTACGTTTATATATCGATTCCCCAGTATGTTTTCCCCACCCAAAACCCCGAGTTCCCACTGGGGGTCCCCCATTATCGGGGGATATAGATGTATATATATTTCTGAAACTATTCACATGCGACGGGAACGAGTGTCATTTCCGAAGAGAGCGTAATTTTTACTATAAGAAAAAGTAGTTGTTTTCCAAGGTTACATCGCCCTGTAATGAACTACAATGAAACCAAAATTTTAACGGAAATTAAATTTTTTCCTGTAGAAAATATCGTGATTTAACTGGTTTTCGCCTTCATTTCATCCATAACAACAACCAGTTCGGCTACTTAAAGTTAGTCGAATTGGTTGTTCTGTTGGTTTGTGGTCGAAATGAAGGTCAAATTCGGTCAAATCACGTTTTTTACGACAGGAAAACATATATTTTCTGTTCGAAATGAGAATTTGTAATACAATAAAACTTGACCATATTTTTTCCAACTTATCTTGAGCTTATTTTGTATACCTGACCATTATTATTGCAGTAAATCACTCATATATGACATTTCCCGACACAGAAAACTCCGGTTTCCAACTGGTGACCCCCATAATTGTCTTTATATATGGGGGTCCAAAGAACGGGTGGTTTGCCCAATAATCATGTTCAGAAATGCATATATTTACCAAAAATACTTACAACAGCCTATGCCACCGCAATAATACCTCTTCACTTGTAAATGTATGAGAATATCAAAGAATTCTGATGAAATTAACTGAGGAAAATTATAACTAGTAGTCACAGCTGTACTTCCCGCGCTCTAATCAGATCAGATCAGAATCATCAGATTCAGGTTGAGGCTTCGCCTTTGCAACGGCGCCTCTGTGTCTTTTAGTTTTGTGTGCTTATTTTCACTAGTTTTTCTCTTTTCATCCACATTTGTTGTAGTACACTTTTCTTATTTTCAATATTTTCCTCAGAAAAAAAGGAATTTTCCAACTGTTTGTGTACTAATTTTCACTAGTTTTTCTCTTTTCATCCACGTTTGTTGTAGTACACTTTTCTTATTTTCAATATTTTCTTCAGAAAAAAAAAAGGAATTTTCCAACTGTTTGTGTACTATCTTCGTATGGTTGTTGGAGCTCAATTGCTTTTATTCTTATATCACTAAACTGTGGACAATATAACATAAAGTGGTTAGTATTTTCTTCTACATCACAGAATACACAGTTTATATTTACACCTTTGTGTCTTTTCTTATATATATTCAAACCCAATGTGTTTGTTTGTCCTTGCTCTGAATAATAAAAGTGACGAATATGTGTTGCCATATACTTCCTCCTTGATTTCACTTTTCCAGTTTTTATACAGAATTAGACTCTCCTTGCACTCAATTTCACTCTTCAATTTGCTTGTGTCCCATTCTCTTGTTCTCTTCTCTATATCCTCTTTCGTACATCTCTTGACTTCTCTCATCACCACCCCACATTCTTCACCATACTTCACATGCATCCACCACTTCCTCTCTATTTCTTCCATATCATTGACTATTGCTGTTAGTATGTCCTTCTCTCCCTTATAAATCCTATTAAGGTACCTCAGCTTTCCATCAATTGCCCTTGTTTTCATAGCAGATGCTCCTACATCCCCTCTCAAGGCTACAATTGCTAATATCCTTCTATACATTCCATTCTCTATTCTCTGCAACCTTTCTATTTCAGTTTCCATTAAGTTAATTACATTTGTTCCATATAATATAGAAGGTAGCGCTACACTTTTCCATTATGTTTTCCCTATCAGTATTTTATTAAAACTTTTTTCTATGATTGAATACGTAAGATTAGCTAGCCTTTGAGCCTTAACTATCATTTCACTTTTCTGTGTTTTGAACATATTCCTACTGTCCTCTACCTTCATACCTAAGTGTATAATATTGCTTACTACTCTTATTATTATTATTATTATTATTATTATTATTATTATTATTATTATTATTATTATTATTATCATTATTATTATTATCATTATTATTATTATTATTAGCCAAGCTACAACCCTAGTTGGAAAAGCAAGATGCTATAAACCCAAGGGCTCCAATAGGGAAAAATAGCCCAATGAGGAAAGGAAATAAGGAAATAAATAAATGATGGGAATAAATTAACAATAAATCATTCTAAAAACAGTAACAACGTCAAAACAGATGTGTCCTATATAAATTATCACTTTCCTTATGTTCAATTCAGCATCCTCCATACTCTCAGGAAGCACTAGGACATCGTCAGCAAAAAATACTACTACTAGCTTTATAATATCATTTTTAAAACCATTACCTCCCTTTTCTACTTGTTTTATAATCTGATAAGTAATTAATTTGAACAATGTTGTAGAGCCAGTACAGCCTTGCTTTATTCCACTAACGCTCAATTTTT
The DNA here is from genome assembly GCF_036898095.1 of Palaemon carinicauda. Lineage (NCBI taxonomy): Eukaryota > Metazoa > Arthropoda > Malacostraca > Decapoda > Palaemonidae > Palaemon > Palaemon carinicauda. Next base: position 8,630,376 of record NC_090760.1, on the reverse strand, counting down.
TTTCTACTCCTTCCCCTATGTCTAACGTAGTAGAGTCTCCCACATATACTTCAGTTATAGAGTTAATTATACTAGTATGTACTTTATATTGCTTTAATGTTTCTATCAGCGCTTTCCTTTTTATGGAATCGAAGGCTTTTTTGAAATCTACAGAGGCAACTATGAGTTTTTTTCTTATTTTTGAAAGTTTCTTCGACCATGTACTGTAAGATGATTATATTATCCTCAATCCTTCCTCCCTCTGTAAATCCCGCCTGACTATCCTCTATGGCATTATTACTTTTTAGATGTCCTTCTATTTCATCTTTATATTAAAGTTAACAAATCTCTCCTACAAAAGAAGAGGAGCTGTTACAAAGCACACAACTCGGCTAACTGTTACTGTTTTGGTTCTGAAATTCTGTTAAACGCAGGGTTGCCAAACGTACGATAATTATCGTACACGTACGATTATTTTGGGTCCGGTACGATGTACGATACATACCTAAGGTATAAACAATGTAGGTGTGTGTGGGTTTAATTAAACAATTATACTAAAATCTTTTGAAATAAGTCAATCATGTAACACCCTAATAATTTTATCGAAACTGTGTACGATAATTTTGGTTAAAAAACGATAATTTTAAGTCTCATGTACGATAATCCAGTGGAAATCATCTGGTAACCCTGGTTAAACGAAATCAACTGTCAAAGTGTCAACTGTCATTTTAAGACTTGACATAGACAATTTCGGGAGAATTATAAAAGAATTACTTAAAGGTATGCAAAAATTTGAAGGTTAGCTAACAATGTTAGATCTTTAGTGATCGTCAGATCTACATAAGACTTGAAATAACAGAGGCGTTGAAGGGGCGGTGCTGATAGTGATTTGACATTGATAAGAGCTTAAGAATTAAGAAGGTAATAGTACGAAAATTTAATTTCTCTCCCAATAAATGAACTATTTATTTTTTCAATAGGTTATATAGAGTTTTACGCATTTATAACTATTGCAGCAGATTCAAAACAGTGGCTCTCTTTAAAAGAATCAATAGGATTTTAATTGTTAGTTTTTTCTCATTTAATTGATTTACTTCCTTATTTTCTTTCCTCTTTGGACAATTTTTCTCTGTTGGAGCCCTTGGGCTTATAGCATCCTGCTTATCCAACAGGATTTTATTTTAATTGTTAGTTTTTTCTCATATAATTTATTTACTTCCTTATTTTCTTTCCTCTTTGGACTATTTTTCTCTGTTGGAGCCCTTGGGCTTATAGCATCCTGCTTTTCCAACAGGATTTTATTTTAATTGTTAGTTTTATCTCATATAATTTATTTACTTCCTTATTTTCTTTCCTCTTTGGACTATTTTTCTCTGTTGGAGCCCTTGGGTTTATAACATCCTTCTTTTCCATCTAGGGTTGTAGCTTGGCTAGTAATAATAATGAGAAAGTTTTACCTGTCCCCACGTTCTACATACTCCCATAGATATGGATAATGACACAATATCCAGTCGGAAAACACAGTAAATAGTTTCTTTGTGTTATTAATAACATTCAATAAACTACATTTGAAACATAAGAATGTATAATTACAGGGTTGGGAGCCTTGTATATTAGCGGCCAGCTCCTACCGCGTGGATTAAAAATGGACATCAACTAACCTAAAGTTTCCCCCCTAACCTAACCTACAAGCCGGGTCCTTACCTACTTACTTAACGGGGAGGCTAATGGCCCCTGCAACCCCCCTTACACTGCTGTATTCTGTGTTAGATGTAATAATACATACAGGTGGCCGCTATCATACATACACCTCCAGGGTTGTATTATAACCTAACCTAACCTTCATTCCCTCACAACTAACATGAACCAGAGGGCCAGATGTCAGAAATTACAGGCATATATTATAACCTAACCTAAAGTGTCATTGTTAAGATATTCGATTGTTAGCCTAGGTTAGCTAGGAAACATTTATGGAAATTATATTGGATCAAATAGCAAAATGCATTACATTCTACTCAGTACTTTCTTCAGTATTACTATATTAATATTAATTTTAATTGTTCATCATTTCATAGGGAGAATATATAAAAGTATTCTAGGTCAAGGTAATACCGTAATTACTTGTTCATACAATAACTTAAGTTAACCCTTTTACCACCAATGGACGTACTGGTACGTTTCACAAAACTCATCCCTTTACCCCCATGGACGTACTGGTACGTCCTTGCAAAAAACTGCTATTTACATTTTTTTTGCATATTTTTGATAACATATGAGAAACTTCAGGCATTTTCCAAAAGAATGAGACCAACCTGACCTCTCTGTGACAAAAATTAAGGCTGTTAGAGCAATTTAAAAAATATATATTGCAAAATGTGCTTGAAAAAAAAATGCCAGGGGGTTAAGGGTTGGAAAGTTCCAAATAGCGTGGGGGTAAAAGGGTTAATAAATTTTTATGATTATTTTGACCAAATACTCTTACAGAATTGGGTTTTGTTAAAAAAAATTCTTTGGAATCTGTAGTACAATATATATTCTATTCACAAGCCTAAGATTTCAATTATTACAATGAAAAGATTATTATTATTATTATTATTATTATTATTATTATTAATTGCTAAGCTACAACCCTAGTTAGAAAAGCAGAATGCTATAATCCCAGGGGCTCCAACAGGGAAAATAGCCCAGTGAGGAAAGGAAAGAAGGAAAAAATAAATATTTTAAGAATAACATTAAAATAAATATCTCCTATATAAACTATTAAAACTTTAACAAAACAAGAGGAAGAGAAATTAGATAGAATAGTGTGCCCTAGTGTACCCTCAAGTAAGAGAACTCTAACCCAAGATAATGGAAGACCATGGTACAGAGGCTACGGCACTACCTTTTCCTAGAAGAGCTGCTTACCATAGCTAAAGAGTCTCTTCTACCCTTAACAAGAAGAGAGTAGCCACTGAATAATTACAGTGCAGTAGTTAACCCCTTTGGTGAAGAAGAATTGTTTGGTAATCTCAAGTGTTGTCAGGTGTATGAAGACTGAGGAGAATCTGTAAAGAATATGCCAGACTATTCGGTGTATGTGTAGGCAAAGGGAAAGTGAACCGTAACCAGAGAGAAGGATCCAATGTAGTACTGCCTGGCCAGTCAAAAGACCCCATAACTCTCTAGCGGTAGTATCTCAACGGTTGGTTGGTGCCCTGGCCAACCTACTACCTAACACCATTAAAAGCTTTTGGAAGCAAATAATATTTTTTGTTTTTTGTTTTTCAGGTTTTCATCATTGTTATCAAAGCATTAGTTCAGCATCCTACTTAAGACACTGATGAAGGACCATGGATGCTGATAACTTTGCTTTACTTGCAACTCTGCCAAATTCGGACATTTTAAAGGTATTGTTAACATTCTTACGTCCTTTTTCATTAAATACTTTTAACATGCTAAAAGGAAAATGTTTTGCATATTTATCAAGAACACAAAAACAATGACATATTTTGGCTTGTGATCAGTTCATGTTTTGGAGGCGGTGCCCATCAGGCATACCTTATGAAGTTCTGTGGCCTGATTGGTAACGTCTCTGCCTGGTGTTTGCCAGTCAGGGGTTCGAGTCCTGCTCAGACTCGTTAGTGCCATTAGTGTCTGCAACCTTACCGTCCTTGTGAGCTAAGTTTTGGGGGAGCCTATTGGTCTATCTGTCGAGTCATGAGCAGCCACTTCCTGGCCCTCCGTGGTCCTAGTTTGGGTGGAGAGAAGGCTTGGGCGCTGATCATATAATATATGGTCAGTCTCTAGGGCATTGTCCTGATTGCTAGGGCAATGTCACTGTCCCTTACCTCTGCCATTCATGAGCGACCTTTAAACCTTTAGATGCTCTCATGTACATTTTTTGCATGAGTATTTCAGATCTCTAGTGAAAGTACATTATAATTTCAAATAAAATTCTTTTATTAGATTCATTGCCATCAAAAAGTATGTATTTAATTACACTATGATTGAATTTATACTTTCAGAAGAGTAAAGTGCTCACATATTAAAATCAAAGACCTATGAGAAAGGTAACCTAGTGCTCTTTTCTTGACTAGGCCTGGAAAAACAACAAAAAGGAAATGAATGGAGAATGATAGGAGATAATCATAAAAGGAATGACAGCTCTATTTCTCAGTGAAAACACATAAAGAGAATTGCAAGGCCTGGAAGTGTAAGGAAAGAAAATGCAATCCAAGAATTAATGATTTTCAAAATAAATGTAGAAAGAAATGGCGTTGAGCTAGATAAAATTCAACATGTGTTTGCAGAGGTTACACTTAAATACGAGCTGACATTTGTCCTTTGTGATAAGCTGTATGTGGAAGCGATGTGTACGAATTCTCTTGAATATGAGCTGACGTTTGTCCTTTGGGATAAGCTGTATGTGGAAGCGATGTGTACAAAATGGATAGTCTATGAATATGATGACATATTGGCCACTAAATCAATGAGGTCATCCATGTCTCCATTTACTTTAGAATCTTTTCAACCCTTGTAAGCTAGAGAAGTAGACACTGCATGTGCCACTTTAAGGAAAACACTTACCAGGCCATGAAAAGTCTTTGAAGGCTCTCTTATGTATTATTATTATTACTTGCTAAGCTACAACCCTAGTTGGAAAAGCAGGATGCTTTTAGCCCAGGGGCTCCAACAGGGAAAATAGCCCATTGAGAAAAGGAAACGAGGAAAAATAGAATATTTTAAGAACAGTAACAACATTAAAATAAATATTTTCTATATAAACTATAAAAACTTTAAAAAAAAAAACAAGAGGAATAGAAATAAGATAGAATAGTGTGCCTGAGTGCACCCTCAAGCAAGAGAACTCTAATCCGAGACAGTGGAAGACCATGGTACAGAGGCTATGGCACTACCCATGACAAGAGGACAATGGTTTGATTTTGGAGTGAGTGATCTTCTAGAAAAGCTGCTATTGGTGATATTCCTTATTTTTTATCATCACTTAAATGCTTAGTACTGTTCTTATAAAATAGTAATGTAAAAGTGTTGAAGAATATCACAAAAAATTTTTATCGAGAATTTAACCAACATTAAAACTAACGTCATTCAGAATTCCAGCATTCTAATATTAACACTTAAGTTTACTAGATTTACAATTGATTTAGCTTATATGCTACAGCTCAATAATGAATTACACTATGCTACGGAGGATATAATTCCTATTATCATTAAAGTTAATTAAGTATGCTTTTCTGTTTATTTGTTGGTGCAAGCAAATATTTGAAACATTTCAGAGAATTTAATTTATTTTATTTTACTACTAAAGAATGAAAAGTTACAGAGAGACAGAAATTGAATGTGTTTGAGATGAAGTGTCTAAGGAGTATGGCTGGTGTATCTCGAGTAGATAGGGTTAGGAACGAAGTGGTGAGGGTGAGAACGGGTGTAAGTAATGAGCTAGCAGCTAGAGTGGATATGAATGTGTTGAGGTGGTTTGGCCATGTTGAGAGAATGGAAAATGGTTGTCTGCTAAAGAAGGTGACGAATGCAAGAGTTGATGGGAGAAGTACAAGAGGAAGGCCAAGGTTTGGGTGAATGGATGGAGTGAAGAAAGCTCTGGGTGATAGGAGGATAGATGTGAGAGAGGCAAGAGAGCGTGCTAGAAATAGGAATGAATGGCGAGCGATTGTGACCCAGTCCCGGTAGGCCCTGCTGCTTCCTCCGTGCCTTAGATGACCGGGGAGGTAGCAGCAGTAGGGGATTCAGCGTTATGAAGCTTCATCTGTGGTGGATAACAGGGGAGGGTGGGCTGTGGCACCCTAGCAGTACCAGCTGAACTTGGTTGAGTCCCTTGTCAGGCTGGGAGGAACGTAGAGAGGAGAGGTCCCCCCCTTTTTTTTCATTTGTTGATGTCGGCTACACCCCAAAATTGGGGGAAGTGCCTTGGTATATGTATGTATGTACTACTAAAGAATGACAATAAGCAGAAATTTGATAGTATTTTATAAATTTATTATTTTTTAGTTTATACAATGAGCATGAAACTATTATGTAATGTGTTGGATTTCTCTCAACAGTTTGTTTATCATGCTGTGGACAACATTTGTGGTGGTGTTCCAGTGTCCCACAATGATTATTCCCAGTGCCCTCTGGACAAGTTCTGGATAACAATACAAAATGTAAAGGATTTAGCCACTAAAATTGCACTACAAAAGATATCTAAAGAACAAGTAAGTACGTACTATAATCTCTTGCATTCATATGGACACCTTGAGTACAGCTTTTAACCCTTTTACCCCCAGGCTATTTGGAAATTTCCAACCCTTAACCCCCAGGGGGTTATTTTTTTCCCAACACATTTTGCAGTATATTTTTTTTAAATTGCTCTAACAGCCTTAATTTTTTTCATAGAGAGGTCAGGTTGGTCTCATTCTCTTGGAAAATGCCTGAATTTTCTCAAAAAAATTATCAAAAAAATAAAAAAAGAATTGTAAATAGCATTTTTTTACAGGGACGTACCAGTACGTCCATGGGGGTAAAGGGATGGCTTTTGTGAAACGTACCAGTACGTCCTTTGGGGGTAAAAGGGTTAATGAATAGCTGTATCATAATTTTATAAAGTTGTTTAAATTAAATTTAGAATGATAAAAATATGTGCATATGTCCTTATGCAAGTACAGTACTGTACTGTATGCACCATAATTTCCATAATTTTATATATGCTATTTGAAAGCAGACTGTCTCTGTTATCAAGAGAAGACAAGGCCAGTGTTGAAAACATCTGGCTTCTAATATTGAGACAAGTGACCAACAACAGCTCATTGAAAGAAAATTGAAAGAGACAAAAACTTCTTAACCCTTTTACCCCCAAAGGACGTACTGGTACGTTTCACAAAACTCATCCCTTTACCCCCATGGACGTACCGGTATGTCCTTGCAAAAAAATGCTTTAAATTTTTTTTTTCATATTTTTGATAATTTTTTGAGAAAATTCAGGCATTTTCCAAGAGAATGAGACCAACCTGACCTCTCTATGACGAAAATTAAGGCTGTTAGAGCAATTTGAAAAATATATACTGCAAAATGTGCTTGAATAAAAAATAACCCTTGGGGGTTAAGGATTGGAAATTTCCAAAGAGCCTGGGGGTAAAAGGGTTAATCACATCCAAATGGTAATTTTTCAATATTAAACTTACCCGATGATCATATAGCTGTCAGCTCTGCTGCCCGACAGAAAAAACCTACGGGCGGAATACGCCAGCGATCGCTATACAGGTGGGGGTGTACATCAACAGCGCCATCTGTCAAGTAGGTACTCAAGTACTCGATGTCAACATAGAACCAATTTTCTCTCTGTCGTGCCACTGGCAAGACCTACTAAATACGCTGTTACTAACTGGATTTGTTTTCACAACGATTTGGTGAAGTACACTATTCCAGTTTTGAGCTTTCGCTATGCAGGGGTTTTATCTTCATTTCAAAACTTGAACTTGTTTTGGATAGATTTAATTATGGTGACGAAGAGAGTATGGACTCTCTTTCACTTTTAAATGGCCGACCCTTCCCTTAGACGGAAGTGTGTTTAGGTTTTTGGTAATTTTGCTTAACACGTTATAGATCTATATATTTTATATCTCTCCGCCTTTATAGGCCTCTTCGATTAACTTTCCATTTATTATAAACATATAACAATAAATTTTTGTTTGTTTATATGCGACCTTTCCTGATAGTAGGCGGTCCTAACTTGGAACCGAAGTTAATTAACATTGAGCCCGTTATATCGTATTTACAGTAACCTTTAAAGAATTTAATACTTTTTAAATTTTAATGTTTTATGAAAGAATTTCTTTGATAGTCTCGTACTGTTTTCAAAGATGAACTAACGTTTAGTTTTTAGTCTACGCAGTTGTTGACGTTCAGGACGTTCAACATGCGCTCTATCGTTACGATAGAGAGAGAGTGTATCACGGTTTCACTTTGCAGTAAGAGTAAACCGATTCTGGCGTTTCGTTCATTCTTTCTTAGCTTAAATGGTTTAAATTCTAAATTAAAGGAACTTTTTATTTGGAAAACCTTTCAGTTTTTTCCTTTAGCAAATAACATGTTTTAACGATATATAATTGGGCTCTTCTCTCAGGTGGGAAATCAAGAGAGAAAGAGAGAGAGAGATAGAGACGGAGGGAGAGAGAGGAGAATAAACGTTTCGTTCAAGCTGGTAACGTTGTTCTCGTTTTTTACTCTCCTCCCTAGTCGCTGTAGGGGAAGAAGGTAAAACGTTTCTAGGGTTTTATTCTTGTTCCCAGGCTATGTGCGGTGAGAGATTGTAAATGTAGTTTATTTGATCTAGTGTTTAGTCTCTTTCCCAGCCACTGAATTCTTTATCTTTATATATGTTTTCTGTTGCATTGTACGACTGTTTTCGCAATTACTACCTTTTAATGAAGGATAGGATTGCGTGTTTCAGGTAGAAATCAGTTAAAGTTTCGATTTCAGTGAAATAAGTGCAAAACAGAAAATCAAAGTGATAAAGTGATATGCGCAAAGTGTTACAGTGTTGCGTCCGAGGGTTCGTCTGTTCGTGCCAGTTGTTCACCTAGTCCGGGACCTCTTACAAGCTCCCAAGCCCAGGGGAGAAGTAATGTCGAACGACTTATGGGTTCCACAGGCCTTGATCAACGAACAGACGTTTTTCCCTCCGTGGTTTCGGGCGTATCTACCCAAGATCGCCCCACCCACACAAAGACGAGAGAGCCCATTTATTCCTCGTCTGCGGAAGAGGTTTCTCGTAAGAAACCATGGACCACATCTCGCAGCTTTTTAAGTGCAAGTCGGTCCCTTCCGCGCAAGTCCAACGGCCCAGGTGTAGCCACTGGGTCAGTTCGGACTCGCTGCAGTCATCCGACGACTGCACACCTCCCAAGAGAGGCAAGGTGGTACCGCAACAGGCAGTAACTCTGTCTGTTGCCGCACCAGCTGTTTTTAGACCCTCAGTCACAACGGACAGTAGCTCCGTCTGTTGCCGCTTTTGTAGACCCTAAGTGGTCTTTACTGCAGTCTATGCAGACTCAGTTAGCTGCGGTTATGCAGGAGTTTCGTGCGGAGAAGGTTAACACTGCTCCCGTTAGCCTACAACCTGCCACGGTTGTGCGCCCAGCTCACGCTGAGGCTGCCTGCTACCACACTCCGGCTGCGGAGAGCTCCACCACCGATGCGCAGTCGACCCTGCCAGACGCATGTTGACGTTAGCCGACGTGCGGCACCCTCCGTTGACATGCGTGAGCTACCGCATCAGCAGTGGGAAGGTGGAGTCAAGCTGCCGTGTTTTGACGCGATGCGTTAGTTTCCGCAACCCACGGCAGTCCCCACCACGCACCACCACTCCGCTTTGGTTGTTGTCTGCTCCCACACTCCGACTGCGGAGAAGGTTGACGATGCACCCGTTTGCCTACAACCTGCCACGGTTGTGCGCCCAGTAGACGCTGCGGCTGCCTGCTCCCACACTCTTGTTGTGAGAGCTCCTCCACCCATGCGCAGTCGACCCTGCCAGACGCATGCTGACTCCCACAGACACACGGAGCACTCCGTTGCCGTGCGTGAGCTACCACAAGCTGCCGTGTTTTGACACGGTGTGTCAGCCTCCGCAACCCACTGTGGTTACCGCCACTCGCCCGCAGCAGACTAGTCAGTCAGGAGTTGAGGCTTCCCCACACAGCTTTGGTTGTTGCCAGCTCACAGACTGTCAAGCAGTTACATGACGTTGCCTTCTGGTCTGCTACTAATGCACCAGTGCTGTATGTCCTCACGCACCTGTTGTGGTTGGCAGTTCAGTTTTTTGACAGTTCACAGACTGTCAGGCAGTTACATAACGTTGCCTTCTGGTCTGCTGCTAATGCACCAGTGCTGTATGTCCTCACGCACCTGTTGTGGTTGACAGTTCAGTTTTTGACAGTTCACAGACTGTCAAGCAGTTACATAACGTTGCCTTCTGGTCTGCTGCTTATGCACCAGTGAGACCCTCACTGAGATAACCTAGCTTTTCTCGGACATGGTTCCTGTAGATGAGAAAGTGCTGTTCTCCCTCCTACTGATATTCCTTTGAGGACTCTGTCATTTGGAGAGGAGCCTTAAGCTGCTTAGCCTCCTATGGACTTTAATTAAAGCATAACAAAGCTTCCAGGGATGGTAAATGGTTCCGCTTCAGTCGCTAACCCCGTCTGTTGCCACACCTGCTCCCGTAGACCCTAATGGGCTTTGCTGCAAGACATGCAGTCCAAGCTTGTGTCCTTGATAGAGGATTTTTTACGGAGAAGAACCTTCTGGCCAACAACCTTCCTACCGGTTGGTTGTGCGCCCTGTTGACGCTGAGGTATCCTACTCGCGTCCGCCAGTTGAGGTGGTTCCTCCACCGATGCGACCCAGTGTGGGTTGCCAGTCGCACGTTGACGTTAAGCGACTCTCGGAGGTGGTTGTGGACGTTCAGTGTGTCACGGAAGACGTTCAACAACCAGCAGAGGTGACTTGTTGTGACGCAGTGCGGCAACCTCAGCAACCCGGTAGGGGGTTGACTGCACAACCCAGACAGTCTAGACAGTTTCGGGTTGACGCTGTACTTCCTCGCGTCCCCATGGTTGACAGTTCACAGACTGTGCAGCAGTACCATGATATTGTGTCCGGCTCCGTCACGCATCCACCAGTGCGACCGGATTCAGCGAGTCAGACGTTGCCCACTCCGTTGCCGTTTCCTCATCAGTTTCGGATGAGGAACCCTCTGATGAGGACATTGCTGAACAAGACGATCAACCCCCAGCCCTGCTATCCATCCAGAAGATGCTGAAGAAGGAACGCTGCCCTGTCAGGCTGTGGATGAGTCTGGTTAGGACACTGTCATCCGTGGTTCAATTTGTGTCACTTGGAAGACTACACCTCCGTCCTCTTCTGTATCATCTAGCTTTTCACTGGAAAAGGACAAGACGCTAGAAGCGGTCTCGATCCCGGTTTCCGGAAAGATAAAGTCTGGTCTGACTTGGTGAAAGGACTTTATCAACCTTTGAAAGGGTCTTCCCCTGACTGTTCAGACTCCCAACCACGTTCTCTTCTCGGACGCATCGGACGTAGGCTGGGGTGCGACATTAGGCGGTAGGGAATGCTCGGGATTATGGAACTCGAGTCAAAGGACAATGCATTTCAACTGCAAGAAGCTACTGGCAGTATGTCTGACCTGGGAAAGCTTCAGGTCTCTCCTTCAAGGCAAAGTGGTGGAGGTGAACACGGACAACACCCTGCTTTGACGTACATCTCCAAGCAAGGAGGGACCTACTCTCTGACATGGTACGAGTTCGCAAGAGACCTCCTCACCTGGTCAACAGGTCTAGAATTTTCACTAGTAACGAGGTTCATCCAAGGCAACTTGAATGTCATAGCAGATTGTCTCAGTAGGAAGGGACAAATAATTCCAACAGATTGGACCCTCCACAAGGATGTATGCAAGAGACTTTGGGCCACCTGGGGCCAGCCAACCATAGATCTCTTCGCAACCTCGATGACCAAGAGGCTCCCAATAGTTTGCTCACCTATCCCGGACCCAGCAGTAGTTCATATAGATGCCTTTCTACTAGATTGGTCACATCTAGATCTATATGCATTCCCTCCGTTCAAGATTGTCAACAAGGTACTGCAGAAGTTCGCCTCTCACGAAGGGACAAAGTTGACGCTAGTTGCTTTCCTCTGGCCCGCGAGAGAATAACTCACCGAGGTACTTCGATGGCTAGTAGACGTTCCCAGAACACTTCCCCTAAGGGTGGACCTGCTACGTCAGCCACGCGTAAAGAAGGTACTCCAAGGCCTCCACGCTCTTCGTCTGACTGCCTTCAGACTATCGAAAGACTCTCGAGAGCTAGAGGTTTTTCGAAGGAGGCAACCAGAGCGTTTGCTAGAGCAAGGAGAACATCCACCCTTAGAATCTACCAATCGAAGTGGGAAATCTTCCGAAACTGGTGCAAGTCAGTATCCGTATCCTCGACCAGTACCTCTGTAACTCAATAGCTGACTTTCTCTTATATCTGAGGAAAGAACGATCTCTTTCAGCTCCCACTATCAAGGGTTACAGAAGCATGTTGGCATCAGTCTTCCGTCACAGAGGCTTAGATCTTTCCAACAATAAAGATCTACAAGACCTCCTTAAGTCTTTTGAGACCACGAAGGAGCGTCGTTTGGTTACACCTGGTTGGAATTTAGACGTGGTTCTAAGATTCCTTATGTCAGACAGGTTCGAACCGCTTCAATCAGCCTCCCTGAAAGATCTCACCTTTAAGACTCTTTTCCTGATATGCTTAACCACAGCTAAAAGAGTCAGTGAGATTCATGCCTTCAGCAAGAACATCGGATTCTCATCCGAAACGGCTACATGTTCTACAACTTGGTTTTCTAGCCAAACACGAGCTGCCTTCTCGGCCTTGACCAATATCGTTCGATATTCCAAACTTATCGTATGGTTGGAAATGAACTAGAAAGAGTATTATGTCCTGTAAGAGCTCTTAAGTTCTATTTTAAAAACCTTTACGAGGCCCGTCTGAAGCTTTATGGTGTTCAGTTAAGAATCCATCTTTTCCTATGTCAGAGAATTCTTTATCCTATTTTATCAGACTGTTAATACGAGAAGCTCATTCCCATCTGAATGAGGAAGACCAAGCTTGGCTGAAGGTAAGGACACACGAAGTTAGAGCTGTCGCAACTTCCGTGGCCTTTAAACAAAATAGATCTCTGCAAAGTATATTCGACGCAACCTATTGGAAAAGCAAATCAGTGTTCGCGTCTTTTATCTTAAGAATGTCCAGTCTCTTTACGAGAACTGCTACACTCTGGGACCATTCGTAGCAACGAGTGCAGTAGTGGTGAGGGCTCCACCACTACAATTCCCTAATTCCATAACCTTTTTAATCTTTCTCTTGAAATGTTTTATTAATATTTTTGGGTTGTCCGGAAGGCTAAGAAGCCTTTCGCATCCTACTTGATTTGGCGGGTGGTCAAAGTCATTTCTTGAGAAGCGCCTAGATTAGAGGTTTTGATGAGGACCTTTAGTATGGGTTGCAACCCTTCATACTTCAGCTCCTAGGAGTCGCTCAGCATCCTATGAGGATCACGAGGCTCAGTAAGGAAGACGTACTTAAAAAGGCAGAGTAATTGTTCAACTCGACTTCCTTACCAGGTACTTATTTATTTTATGCTTGTTATTTTGAATAACTGCTAAAATGAAATACGGAATACTTAGCTCATAATAATGTCAACATGTAATGCTGGTCTCTACCCACCCCCTTGGGTGTGAATCAGCTATATGATCATCGGGTAAGTTTAATATTGAAAAATGTTATTTTCATTAGTAAAATAAATTTTTGAATATACTTACCCGATGATCATAAATTAAAGGACCCACCCTTCCTCCCCAATAGAGACCCAGTGGACAGAGGAGAAAATTGGTTCTATGTTGACATCGAGCACTTGAGTACCTACTTGACAGATGGCGCTGTTGATGTACACCCCCACCTGTATAGCGATCGCTGGCGTATTCCGCCCGTAGGTTTTTTCTGTCGGGCAGCAGAGCTGACAGCTATATGATCATCGGGTAAGTATATTCAAAAATTTATTTTACTAATGAAAATAACATTTTGTAACAAGAAATGGTGTAATTCTAGAACAAGCATGAGCCAATTCCTAGTAGAATTTTGAGCATCCTTTTTCATTCCCAATTTTGTTTTTTGTTTGACTTTCCCTGTTTGTTTGTTTCACTAAAGTTGCAGTCATATTTGAGTTCCCCTTAAATTCAAATATTCAATACTGTATTTTGTATTTAGTTAGTGATGCCATAATTCAAGTCACTTGAGATTCAACTGGGATAGTTTAGCTCTTTGACAGTGATATGTTTATCAGCCTACAAATCATAGTATTGAAGAGGTATTTGAAGGTCAAACAGAGATTGTTATTATTAATACAGTTCATTACTGACCTTTTATCATTTCATTTCCAGCTGTGTATTATTATATGTGTGAAATATTTTTATGTTTACAGTACCTTATAGAGGTTACAAGTACATGTATTAGCTATTATCTGCTGGAGGTCTAAAAAAAAATCTAATTCAGTGGGTAAGGAGGCATCACTGTACGTACACTCAAGAAAAGTATCCTTTAAATAGGCTACTTTTTGTCAACATAATCAAGTGGCATACTAATGATCAAGGTTTAATTTGAAAATCAGTCGTCAAACTAATATTTCCATTATCATTCTTTATTTCAGACTGTGTTGTTACTTCATCGGTTATCAAAGGATATCGCAGAAGAAATATATGATGCTATTGAATCAAGAAGAACTGAAATAAAAAAATCTCTCGTTAGTAATTCTATAAAAGACTTACTACATCTCAGAGATTTTGATTGGAATGTAAAGGTCAGTGCACTTGTACTATAAACAAATATAAACCTTGTTTACAAACATGGATTAAAAATTTTTTTGAGCCATTAATGGGAGCTATTTGTGGAATAACAATTCACCAGACTTCAAGTTTTATTTTGGTGGTATATCACAACTTTTTAGTGACAACCATGGGAAAATCAGTGGCTGAGTTGCTTCATTAAAGTAAGAGAGCTATGCAAGTTTAGACTACTGTGCTTTTAACCCTTTTACCCCCAGGCTCTTTGGAAATTTCCAACCCTTAACCCCCAAGGGGTTATTTTTTTCCCAACACATTTTGCAGTATATTTTTTTTAAATGGCTCTAACAGCCTTAATTTTTTTCATAGAGAGGTCAGGTTGGTTTCATTCTCTTGGAAAATGCCTGATTTTTTTCAAAAAATTATCAAAAATATGAAAAAAAAAAAAATAATTTAGCATTTTTTTGCAAGGACGTACCGGTACGTCCATGGGGGTAAAGGGATGGGTTTTGTGAAACGTACCAGTACGTCCTTTGGGGGTAAAAGGGTTAATAGCACAGTAAGGTAGAGAGTACTACCTTTAGGTATGCTGTATGTATATATAGTAGTACAGACAATTGTGACCACTACTTTTATACTTTCTTTTCATATTTTAGATTAGTTTTGACATTTAATTTTGTTAATACCCTTATTTTCTACAGCTGGCTGTTGCAAGTGACAAAGTCTTGGATCTCAATGAAGGCTTAGTAACACTTCATCTTCGCACTTCAACAACGGAATTGGAAAATGATGTTAGAAATATAAGTGTCGAGATGTCTGCTGCACAAGTTGATAAGCTGCTGGAGAAACTAAAGGAAGCCCAGCAGACTATGGTACAATTTCAAGACAGATAATGTTTTTGTAATGATTTTTATTTCAAAATGTTTAAGTCAATTTTTTTAAGAAAAATATATCAAAATTTGTTATCCAGCAAATTAGGAGGATTCTTTAACTTAATTTGTAATATGATTATGAGAAGACTGTAAATTTCAGGTGAAATTAAAACTTGAAAATAAAACATTTTGAGAATTCTGGTTTCATCGGGCAACTTTGTTTCTTGAATAGATTTTATATGAAACTATGTGAAAATATAATAAAAATGGCTTAATTTTAGCCTTTCCATAGATATGTAGTGCCAAAGAATTTTCATATCTGTAATAATATTTATATATTTTATGTAAATTATAATGTACTAATTAAGCAAATAAAGAAAAAATTAATTAATTACTGTACTTGATTTTGATACAAAAATCCCCTGTACATTAAAACCTACTACTGTACTGTGCTGTACTTGGTAGTTATTAATGATGTTGCCTGGATTCAGTAGCTTTATAAGGAGGTCAACTTCTGTGAAAGCTGTAACATATCGCCTTCCATCATTTTACAGTAACACTGATCTCACTAAACTGACATATAGCCTGATATTTATATGCGATTTCAGGTGATTTGATTTCCAAATTTTACTTAACCTAGACATTGTCTGATTGGCTTTTTCAATCTTTCATTAAGCACCAATTTTAAATACCTTGTATTAGAGATCATAGTTCTTAAATATTTAAAGGATTCCACTTCATTAATCCTTTCTCCTTCCAATGATAATTCATTTTCCATTGCATGTTCTGTTCTCATCATCTCTGTCTTTCTTCTATCTATCTTGAGCCCCACCTCATGTGATGTTTCATACAGTCTGGTAAGCAAGCTTTGCAAGTCCTGTGGTGGTGTTCTAATAAGGACAGCATCTTCAGCATACTCTAGGTCAGCTAATTTCCTGTTAGCAATCCAATCCAATCCTTCACTATCCCTAACTGTTCTATATATTACAAAATCCATGAGGAGGATAAACAACATTCGTGACAACACGTTCTTTTGGAGTACAACGCTGTTCACTGGAAATCATTTGATATGACTCCACAAACATTGATTTTGCATTTGCTATGCTCATGAACAATTAATCAAATTTACATATTTAGGAGGAACTCCATAATGCAGGACACTCCACAAAATTGGCTGGTGCACACTATCAAAGACTTTTTCATTAGTCCACAAATGCCATCACAATTGAATTTCTATATTCTGCCCATTGTTGTACCCCATGTCTTACAATGAAAATTTGGTCAGTACAACTTCTACCTTTTCTAAATCCTGATTGTTCATCTCTCGGCTTTTCATTAATCTTTCTCTCTAGTCTCTTTAGAATGAGCATACTATTCATTTTCATGCCAACTGACATAAGTTTGATGCCTCTGTAATTATTGCAATCAGTCAGATCTCCTTTTTATGCAATTTTCACCTACAATCCTAACTTTCATTTATTAGGTTTTGCCTTTTCACGCCACATTCTACAAAATGATCTAGTAAGTATTCTGGGAGTCACGTCATTTTCAGCTAATATCAGCTCAGCAGTTATTCCATCGTATCTAGGGGCTTTCCATCTCTTTACTTTTTTAATGATGGCTTTGACTTCAAACACACTGAATTCATTCATGGGCACATCAAGGTTTTCCTCAGCTTCAGGTATGCAATCAAATTATTTCCTTCATATCTCTTATGCATGACTTCACTAAAGTGTTCCATTCAATGTTGCCTTTCTTCATCTTCTGTCGTTATAACAGATCCATCTCTCTTTTTGACGGGTACATGTATCTTCCTTTTTAACCCAATAGAGATTTCATCATTTCATTATTACTCACAAAATTATTAATATACAGTATATATATATAGAGAGAGAGAGAGAGAGAGAGAGAGAGAGAGAGAGAGAGAGAGAGAGAGAGAGAGAGAGAGAGAGAGAGAGAGAGAGAGAGAGAGAGAGAGGAAGATTTGCAGATTTGATTAAGTCTATTCATGAGCATAGCAAGTGCCACGTTAATGTTATTCGAGTCCTATCAAATGAATTTCCAGTGAACAGCGGAGTATTCACAGGGAATATGTTGTCGCCTATGTTGTCTATCCTCTTCATGGATTTTGCAATGGATAGAATAGTTGGAGATGGTGGAGAAGGATTTAACTGGATTGGTAATATGAAATGAGCTTACCTATAGTATGCTGATGATGCTGTCCTTATTAGCAGAACACCACAGGATCTGCACTGCTTGCTTACCAGAATGCATGAAATATCACAAAGTGGGGTTCAAGATAAATAGAAGAAAGATATGATGAGAATGGATTACTTATTACTTTTACTTTGATGGCTGCTTTTCTGGTCCCATATAGCAGGGGAACCCCACTCTCTACAGGACACCCCCCCCCCCCCACTGTCGTTTAACCTTGTTCGTTCATAGTATTTAATGTTTCATATTGCGTATTGTTCATTTACTGTTAAATCGTCACTGTTGTATTACTGGATATGCAATAGAAGATGAGATATCATGGGAAGTAGAAAGGATTAATTGGGCAGAATCATTTAAGTATTTAGGAAATATGATCTCTAATACAGGGTCTTTAGAATGGGAGTTTAGGCAAAGATTGAAAAAGCAAATCAGGCAATGCCTAGGGGAAGTAAAATTTGGAAATCAAATCATCTGAAATTACATATAAAAATCAAACTATATATCAGTCTAGTGAGATCAGTGTTACTGTATGGACATGAAACAATCTCCAACAGATTTAGTAGATTTGAGAACAAAGCCTTCAGATGAAAATTGGAAGTTGAATAGCAGGACAAGATTAGAAATTAAACTATATGAGAGATTATCCGAGTGTCATATGTGGATGAGATCACAGTGACGGATAGATGGAGATGGTTTGGACATGCTCTTTGCACTCCACAAGAGAGATTAATTCATCAAACATTTAACTGGGCTCCACAAGGTGCTAGAAGAGTTGGAAGACCCAGGCCTACATGGCTGAGGGCTAAGAAGTGTGAAGTTGGCGACGATGAATGGAGAAATATTGAATTATAATAAAAAAATAGATGACTAGCGAAATCTAATCGAGGCCCTTGGGGTCAATAAACATGGGTGGAGATAATAATGATACATGCAGATACATATGTATCATCATCATCAGCAGCAGCCATAACTAGTCCACTGAGGACAAAGGCCTCAGACATGTCCTTCCACTTGCGTTTTTATGGTCTTTCTAAGCATCTATACATGCAAATTTTCTTAGCTTCTCAATCCACTGGGTTCTTTTCCAATCTCAAGAGACTCATTGTGTTATTCTTGATGCCTATCTATTATGTCATTCTCATTATATGTCCCATGTTCATTTCTTTTCCTTACATGCGCTTACAAAATACAGTACTCTACTAAAGTTTGCTCTTGTATCCATGGTGCTCTTTTCCTGTCTCTTAGTGTTATTCCCGTCATTATTCTTTCCATAGTTATAGTTCATGTTCTAATGTTTTAGAGAGGTTCCAAGTTTCTGATGCATAAGTTAATATTGGTAGGACCATCTTTTGTCTTTAGAGAAGGTGGAATTTTACTTTTCATAATCACACACAATTATTAATATATATATATATATATATATATATATATATATATATATATATATATATATATATATATATATATATATATGTGTGTGTGTGTGTGTGTGTGTGTGTGTGTGTGTGTGTGTGTGTGTGCAGGGCTATAGATTGAATTTATTGATTATCCTACCCCTGTAGGATAATTAATTTAGACAATAAATCCTCTTACGATATAAAAATCGTCTAATTCACCGCCTCTTATCAGGGAAATATACCCCAGTGAGAAGAATTAAGGAATTTAATATCAGCTATTTCAATATATACAGTAGTTTCGAACTGAAAATTAATGATTCAATGTAAGATAAAATAAAATTGAGTTTCCCGACCACAGACAAGAATGCCTGTTCCTGTAACAATATGCTTGAGTTGATGTAACCCTGAAACCGTCGATATATAAATTAGAAATAATTTCTATATTTTTCACTTTTAATAATAAATCCGTGAAAAATTTATTGCAAATTGAACTATTGTAAAATCATGGCAAAAATAATTAAAATTTGTACTGAACGGTGCTGAAAGCCATAATAACAACAGTCGTGAAGCAGCGAATAGTAAATGACTAACACTAAGCTCTTTTTATAAACATTTACAATATAAACAGAGTATTATAAGAAGATAATATAAATGCTTACTTATATTATAATACATTCATAAGCTATGTAAGGAAATGGACTAATAACATCAACAAAACACATAAATTCGAACAAAATAAATAGAATAATCTTATGTGTATGATATTTTAAAGCCTGCTTTAAACTGCTGGCTTACTTCACACTCTGCGGCATTCAATGTTGACAACGTTTCGACTGTAAATAACACGGCGAGATGGCGGACCAAACAGCCCGCCAGCTCCAATATGAATATAAAGCAGTAAGTAAAATACTGATTAAGCGATCAAGTAGTTAATATTGTTCTTCAAGTAGTTGACATTGTTCTTCAATCATTAAAGTTTATATTAATATAAGGAATTACAGGTTACGGGTTCGGTGAACGTGTGTAGATTCATGCAGCCAAAGTTGACATGGCTATAGATGCCAGTGTGAATTATGGGTAAATATATGATACTCTAATTTCTAGCCAAATACATGAACCATATATTTTTCCCACTCGTTATCTTGTGTTTTATGCATTTCTGTCCTTGATTATTGAGGGGCAAACCACCCTTTCATGAGTTTTTGGACCCACTTATATGAAGACAATTATGGGGGACACCAGTGGGGAACCGGGGTTTTTTGGGTGGGGAAATGTCATAAAACGAGTGATTTGCAACAATAATAATGGTCAGAAATGCTAAATAAGCCCAAGATAACCAGGTGGAAAAGTATATGGTTCATGTAAATGGTTGAAAATATGCCAGAACATGATTAGTTAACTTTTGAGATTTGTTAAAGGGTACAGAACCTAACAAACCCACCTAACCTAGGAACCGGTAAGTAGTTCCCAAGTCACAACCCCTCGGTCACAAACTAAAAGTAATTCACAAATAAATCCTTAGATTATGATAAAGTAAATCACAAATAAATCCTTCCATGGTGAAAAAGTAAATCACAACTAATTCCTTACCTTATGATTGACATCGTTGCCTTTTTTTGTTTTCTTGGCAATCATTACAAAAGCTTTGCAGTAGAAAATGTGCTGGCCTTCCCTGAAAATTAAGTCAGAATCAGATCTTTGAGACCTAATTTCGCTGTTGATGTTTTAATTTCACATGAGTAACAATAGCTTTACACTGAACGGAGAGCATTTCCATCATAATCAATTGCCGACATAAACGTAATTACACTATTTTAAATATTTAACTTAGCCGGTGAATATATAATAGCTGACGTCTCCGGCGGCTCGACAGAAAAACACAAAAACTCGCGAGCGATCGCTATGAAGGTTGCGGGTGTGCCCACCAGCGCCAACTATCGGCCAGATACCGCATATACATGTAAACAGCTCCAATTCTTCTCTGTCGGTCTGATCGACAAGGTGTTCCAATACTCGCTGTTAACCTGGAGTTTTTCAACAGTCTTGGTGAAGTACTTCCTTTTGGTTTGAGCTTTCGCAGTGCAGGTGTTTTATCTTCAACTTAAACTCTTGAACTCTTTTTTGGATAGATTTAATTGTTGATGACTTTGGATTGTTTTTTGGACTTTCTTTGACTTTTCAAAATGGCTGACCCTTCTCCAATTCCTAGATTTCGTAAATGTAATGCTAGGGATTGCAATAAGCGTCTTCCAAAGGCCTCTCTCGACCCACATACTGTGTGTTCTAATTGTCGGGGTAAAACCTGTCAATTAGGAGATCGGTGTGAGGAGTGCGTGGGCCTTTCGGAATTCGATTGGCTTGAGTTTGACAAGTATTCTCGAATTTCTCGTAAGCTAGAGAGAGATAGGGTGAGGAGAAGTTCTTCTAGATCGTTAGAACTTTCCTCCTCCCATGCCCCTGAACCTAATCCTTCCCCTGTAGTAGTTGTGCCTGAACCCTCTACTAGCACTCAGGAACCATCAATGCGGGATATGTTACGTGCCATTCATGCTTTGGGCGAGAGAGTTGAGTCGTTAGCTACGGACCGTAATCAACTCATGGCGGACGTAAAAGAGTTAAAGTGTCAGAGTGCCACATTAGAAAATCGTGGGAAAGTGATTAGTGCGCAAAGTGTTATCAGTGTTGCGACCGAAGGTTCGTCTGTTCATGCCTGTCGTTCGCCTAGTCCGAGACCTCTTGCAAGCTCCCAAGCCCCAGGGAGAAGTAATGTCGTAGGACTTATGGGTTCGAGAGGCTTTAACCAACGAACAGACGTTCCCTCTATGGTTTCAGGCGTGTCTCGTCAAGACCGCCCCTACCATAAGACGAGCGAGACGGTTTTCTCCTCGTCATCCGAAGGCTTTTCGCGTAAGAAACCGTGGAGCAAGGTTTCGAGACCCTTAAAGCGAAAGTCAGTCCCTTCAGGACAGGTCCAGCGTCCTGGTTGTAGCCATTGGGACAGCTCTGACCCTGTGCAGTCATCGGAAGACTGCTCTCCGCCTAAACAGAAGTGTAACACAGGCTCCGAGAGTCTTAGTGTAGGCAATGTTTTGCAGTCACAGACGTTACCCTCGTCTCTTACCGCACCCATTCCCGTTGATCCTAAATGGGTTGTACTGCAAGACATGCAGAATAAGCTTGCCTCTCTTATGGAGGACTATTCTGCTGAAAAGGTTCACGATGATCCTCGCCGCTTAGCTGATCAAGATCCTGGCCGTCAGCCGCCCAAACGAGCCTTTGCTCGTCCTGTTGACGTTGGCGTTACAAAGTCACGTCAATCACGTTTTGTAGAGCCTCACTCGATGCAGTCCCGTGTTGACTTTCAGCCGCATGTGGACGTTCAGCCGCTGCCGAATGCTCTTGTTGACGTTCAGGACGTTCGCCAACCAGCGAAGTTGACTTGTTTTGACGTTGAGCGTCAAGCACCGCAGTCAAGAGTTGTTTTGACTGCTCAGTCTAGGCAGTCAAGGCAGTCTCGAGTTGACGTCGAGCGTCCTCCCGCTCCTGTTGTTGTTGACAGTCAGGCTGTTAAGCAGTTACATGACGTAGCGTCCTGGACTGCTACTGATGCTCCGGTGCGTGTGGACTCTGCTTGTCAAGCATTGCCACCAAGGCAGGTCTCGCCCTTACTTGTAACTCAGCAGTTATCGGACGAAGCTCCTTCAGATGAGGACGTTGCTGATCCTCATCCTGATGATAATCCTTCAGATGTAGATGAACCTAAGGCGGTTCCTCCTTCGATGGACTTTAAGAAGATCATGTTGATTTTCAAGGATCTTTTTCCAGATCACTTTGTTGCTGTTGCTCCTCGTTCGCCTCCGTCTGAGTTTGCTCTAGGCTTACCTGCTACCAAGCCAGCCTTTACTAAGCTAGTGCTTTCTCGCTCTTCCAAGAGGGCTTTACGTCTTCTAGGCGACTGGTTGGATACCAGGAGGAGTTTGGGGAAGACGGCCTTTGCCTTCCTTCCTTCTAAGCTTGCTTCTAGATCGAGCGTCTGGTATGACAAGGGAGAAGTTCTCGGCTTGGGAGTCCCTGCCTCTGCCCAGGGTGACTTCTCAAGCCTCGTAGACTCTCCCCGTCGCCTGGCCATGAGACGCTCGAAGATTTGTTGGTCCTCCTCGGACCTTGACCATCTGCTTAAAGGCGTATACAGGGCCTTTGAAGTGTTTAACTTTCTTGACTGGTCATTAGGAGCTTTAAGTAGGAAGATCTCGGCTGCCGACCAAGATGTTTCCTTACTTATCATGTCCTGTATGGATAAAGCCATCCGCGATGGCTCCAATGAGCTCGCCTCCACCTTTACGTCGGGAGTCTTAAAGAAGCGAGAAACCCTTTGCTCTTTCCTTTCGGCAGGAGTTACTCCCTGTCAGAGATCGGAACTGCTCTTTGCTCCCTTATCAGCGGCCTTGTTTCCGCAACAGCTGGTTAAGGATATAGCTGCTTCGCTTGTGCAGAAGGACACCCATGACCTGATGGCGTCCTCTGCTCGCAAAGGGGCTCCTTCTTCATCCTTTGCTGTGAGACCCAGGATCGTGACTCCTGCATCTAGATTTATCCCGCCCTTTCGTGGCAGAGCTCCCAGCAGGGGAAGCTCTCGTGCCGAGGGAAAGAGAGGTAAGAAGAGAGGAGCCAAGTCCTCCCGTGGCAGAGTCTGACTGCCCACAGCCTCAGACAGCGGTAGGTGCCAGATTGAAGAGCTTCTGGCAGGCCTGGGAGAAGAGGGGTGCAGACCAAGAGTCTGTTCTGTTGCTCAGAGAGGGGTACAAAATACCGTTTGTACGCAAACCTCCTCTAGTAACAACTCCCATAGACCTCTCTCCCAGGTACCGAGAGGAGTCAAAGAGACAAGCCCTAAATCAAGAAGTGTCTCTGTTGCTAGAGAAGGGAGCGGTGGTGAAAGTCTCGGACCTTCAATCACCTGGGTTTTACAACCGTCTCTTCCTAGTCCCAAAGCATACAGGAGGTTGGAGACCGGTGCTAGACGTCAGTGCGCTCAACGTTTTTGTTACAAAAACAAAATTCACGATGGAGACCACAAAGTCCGTCTTAGCAGCGGTCAGAGAGGGAGACTGGATGGTCTCTCTCGACCTACGAGATGCGTACTTCCACATTCCTATACACCCGGATTCCCAACCGTTTCTGAGGTTTGTTTACAGGAATGTGGTGTACCAGTTTCGAGCCCTGTGCTTTGGCCTCAGTCCTGCTCCTCTCGTGTTTACGAGGCTCATGAGGAATGTGGCAAAATTCCTCCATCTATCGGGAATCCGAGCCTCCCTGTACTTGGACGACTGGCTTCTCAGAGCATCGTCCAGTCATCGCTGTCTGCAGGATCTACATTGGACGTTGGGTCTGGCCAAGGAGTTGGGACTTTTGGTCAACCTAGAAAAGTCCCAACTGATCCCATCCCAGACTATTCTATATTTGGGGATGGAGATTCGCAGTCCAGTTTTTCGGGCTTTTCCGTCTGCCACCCGAATAGAACAAGCCCTGCTCAAAGTCCAACTAATGCTGAAAAGAGAACGTTGTTCAGTCAGGAGTTGGATGAGTCTCGTAGGGACTCTCTCATCCCTGGAGCAGTTTGTCTTGCAAGGGAGACTACACCTTCGGCCTCTCCAGTTCCATCTAGCCTCTCACTGGAACAAGGACAAGACGTTAGAGACGGTATCAATCCCAGTCTCCGAATCAGTAAAGGCATGCCTGAAATGGTGGGACAGCAATATCAGTCTGAGAGAGGGACTATCCCTAGCAGTCAAGAACCCAAACCACGTGTTGTTCTCAGACGCGTCAGATTTGGGTTGGGGTGCGACCCTGGACGGTCGGGAATGCTCGGGTCTGTGGACCTTAAGTCAGAAGAGCATGCACATCAATGGCAAGGAGCTATTAGCAGTCCACTTGGCCTTGATGAAATTCGAAAGCTTTCTTCGAAACAAAGTGGTAGAGGTCAACTCAGACAACACCACAGCTTTGGCGTACATCTCCAAGCAAGGAGGCACACACTCCCTCACGCTGTACGAGATCGCAAGGGACCTTCTCATATGGTCAAGAAATCGAGGCATCTCCCTGTTGACGAGATTCATTCAGGGGGACTTGAACGTCTTGGCAGACTGTCTCAGTCGGAGGGGTCAGGTGATACCCACGGAATGGACCCTCCACAAGGACGTGTGCAAGAGTCTTTGGGCGACTTGGGGTCAACCCACCATAGACCTCTTTGCCACCTCGTTGACCAAAAGGTTACCAATCTATTGCTCACCAGTCCCAGATCCAGAGGCGATCCACATAGACGCGTTTCTACTGGATTGGTCTCATCTGGACTTATATGCATTCCCACCATTCAAGATAGTCAACAAGGTACTGTAGAAGTTCGCCTCTCACGAAGGGACAAGGTTGACGTTGGTTGCTCCCCTCTGGCCCGCGAGAGAGTGGTTCACCGAGGTACTTCAATGGCTGGTAGACATTCCAAGAAGTCTTCCTCTAAGGGTAGATCTCTTACGTCAGCCCCACGTAAAGAATGTTCATCAAAGCCTCCCCGCGCTTCGTCTGACTGCCTTCAGACTATCGAGAGACTCTCAAGAGCTCGAGGCTTTTCGAAGGAGGCAGCCAGTGCGATTGCGAGAGCTAGGAGAGCTTCTACCATCAGAGTATACCAGTCGAAGTGGCAAGTCTTTCGAGACTGGTGCAAGTCAGCATCTGTGTCCTCTTCCAGTACCTCTGTAGCCCAAATCGCAGATTTTCTTTTACATCTGAGAAATGTTCGCTCCCTCTCAGCTCCCACGATTAAGGGCTACAGGAGCATGTTGGCTTCGGTCTTTCGTCATAGAGGCTTAGATCTTTCCAACAATAAAGATCTCCTTAAGTCTTTCGAGACCTCTAAGGAACGTCGTTTGGCAACTCCTGGATGGAACTTAGACGTGGTCCTAAGGTTCCTAATGTCAGACAGGTTTGAGCCATTACATTCAGCTTCCCTGAAGGATCTCACCCTCAAGACGCTTTTCCTAGTGTGCTTGGCTTCGGCTAAAAGGGTCAGTGAAATTCATGCCTTCAGTAAGAACATCGACTTTTCTACAGAAAAAGCCACATGTTCACTTCAACTTGGTTTCCTGGCCAAAAAATGAACTGCCTTCTCGTCCTTGGCCTAAGTCCTTTGATATACCTTGCCTGTCAGAGATCGTAGGCAACGAACTTGAAAGAGTGCTGTGTCCAGTTAGAGCTCTTAAGTTCTACTTAGCTCGTACTAAGTCCTTACGAGGTGGATCTGAGGCATTATGGTGCTCAGTTAAGAAACCATCATTGCCTATGTCAAAGAATGCTTTGTCATATTTTATCAGATTTTTAATACGAGAGGCTCATTCTCACTTGAATGAAAAAGACCGATGCTTGCTTAAGGTTAAGACGCACGAAGTAAGAGCTATAGCAACTTCCGTGGCCTTTAAGCAAAATAGATCTCTGCAAAGTATTATGGACGCGACCTTTTGGAGAAGCAAGTCGGTATTCGCGTCATTTTACTTAAAAGATGACCAGACTCTTTACGAGGACTGCTACACACTGGGTCCATTCGTTGCAGCGAGTGCAGTAGTGGGTGAGGGTTCTACCACTACATTCCCTTAATTCCAATATCCTTTTAATCTGTCTCTTGAAATGTTTTTAATCTTGTTTTTGGGTTGTACGGAAGGCTAAGAAGCCTTTCGCATCCTGGTTGATTTGGCGGGTGGTCAAATGTCATTTCTTGAGAGCGCCCAGATTAGGGGTTTGATGAGGTCCTGTTGTATGGGTTGCAGCCCTTGATACTTCAGCTCCTGGGAGTCTTTCAGCATCCTAAGAGGATCGCTGGGCTTCGTGAGGAAGACAGACTAACAAGGCAGAGTAATCGTCTAAGTCGACTTCCTTACCAGGTACCTATATATACATGTATTTGTGTTTTGTTATGATATAACTGTCAAAAACTCTAAGCATATACGCTGTAAACTTTATTAATTCTGGTCTCTACCCACCACCATGGGTGTGAATCAGCTATTATATATTCACCGGCTAAGTTAAATATTTAAAAATGATATTTTAATTATAAAATAAATTTTTGAATATACTTACCCGGTGAATATATAAATTAAAGGCCCCCCCTTCCTCCCCGATAGAGACCCAGCGGGATGAGAAGAATTGGAGCTGTTTACATGTATATGCGGTATCTGGCCGATAGTTGGCGCTGGTGGGCACACCCGCAACCTTCATAGCGATCGCTCGCGAGTTTTTGTGTTTTTCTGTCGAGCCGCCGGAGACGTCAGCTATTATATATTCACCGGGTAAGTATATTAAAAAATTTATTTTTCAATATTAAACTTAGCCGGTGATTATATAAGCTGCAGCTCTGCTGCTCGACAGAAAACTCTACGTTCAAAATCCGCCAGCGATCGCTATGCAGGTAGGGGGTGTACATCAACAGCGCCATCTGTCGTGCAGGTACTCAGTACTCAATGTAAACACAGAACTCAATTTTCTCTCTGTCGTGCCACCGGCAAGACCTACTAATTCGCTGTTGCTAACTGGATTGGTTTTCACATCTTTTTGGTGAAGTACACATTTCTAGTTTTGAGCTTTCGCTTTGCAGGCTTTATCTTCAATACATCCTTGCATTCTTTTGTTGATATCGGATTATTTGTTGATGACTTTGGATAGTTTTTGAATTCCCCTTTGACTAATTCAAAATGGCTGACCCTTCTCAAGTCCCTAAATTCAGGAAGTGTAATGCTAGGGACTGTTCAAGGCGTCTTCCGAAGGCCTCTATCGATCCTCACACCGTTTGTTCCAATTGTCGGGATAAAACCTGTCAATTGGAAGATTGATGTGAGGAATGCGTTGGGCTTTCGGAATTCGATTTTATCGAATTCCAGAAATATACACGTAGGCTAGAGAGAGATAGAGTCAGGAGAAGTTCGTCTCGCTCCGTTGAATTTTCCTCTCCTCATGCCCCACAATCTATTCCTTCCCCTGTAGTGGTTGCTCCTGATCCCCCTTCTAGCACTCAAGAACCTTCGATGGCAGATATGATGCGTGCCATCCAAGCTCTGGGTGAGAGAGTCGAGTCCTTGGCTAGTGACCGTAACCAGCTCATGGAGCTGAAGTGTAAGAGTGCAGTGGGTAGTGATAAAGTGAGTGATAGTGTTGTGGATAGTGTTGCGCTTGAGGGTTCGTCTGTTCGTGCCTGTCGTCCTCCCAGTCCGGGACCTCTTGCAAGCTCCCAAGCCCAGGGGAGAAGCAATGTCGTACGACCAAAGGGTTCGAGAGGCTTTAATCAGCGAACAGACGTTCCCTCCGTGGTTTCGGGCGTATCTACCCAAGATCGCCCCACCCACACAAAGACGAGAGAGCCCATTTATTCCTCGTCTGCGGAAGAGGTTTCTCGTAAGAAACCATGGACCAAGGTCTCGCGGCCTCTTAAGCGCAAGTCGGTCCCTTCCGCGCAAGTCCAACGGCCCAGTTGTAGCCACTGGGTCAGTTCGGACTCGCTGCAGTCTTCCGACGACTGCTCACCTCCTAAGAGAGGCAAAGCGGTACCGCATCAGGCAGTCACACCGTCTGTTGCCGCACCTGCTCCTGTAGACCCTAAGTGGTCTTTGCTGCAGACCATGCAGTTTCAGTTAACGTCATTGATGCAGGACTTTCGTGCGGAGAAGGTTGACGCTGCACCAACCTCTAGCCTACAACCACCCACGGTTGTGCGTCCTGTGGACGCTGAAGCGACCTTCTGCCGCACTCCAGCTGAGAGAGTCCCGCCACCCATGCGTTCCAGTGTACCCTGCCAGCCGCATGTTGACGTTCAGCGACGCACGGAACCTTCCGTTGACGTTCGCGAGGTACAACAACAGTCTAAGTTGTTTTGTTTTGACGCGGTGCGTCAACCTCCGCAACCCAGTGTGGTTACCTCTGCTCGCCCACATCAGACTAGACAGTCTGGAGTAGACGCTATGCGTCCCCGCGCTGCTATGGTTGTTGCCAGTTCACAGACTGGGCAACAGTTCCATGACGTTGCGTCCGGTTCAGTTACGCGTGCACCCGTGCTGCCGGACTCAGCTGACCAGCCGATTCCTACTCCTTTGCCGCTTCCTCCTCAATTCTCAGATGATGGACTCTCTGATGATGACGACGCGGCACACATTGATGACCCACATACGGACCTTGACGAACCCAAGACCACGCAACCCTCTTTGGACTTTAGAAAAGTTCTTGCTCTGTTCAAAGAGATGTATCCGGACCAGTTTGTGTCTGCGGCTCCACGCTCCCCCTCCGTCAGAGTTTGCTTCAGGTACGCAGTCATCCGCGCCTGCCTTTACGAAACTCGTCCTCGCCCGCTTGTCCAAGAGAGCTTTACGAGTTTTAGGAGATTGGATGCAGTCCAAAAAGAACCTAGGGAAGACAGCGTTTACGTTTCCCCCTGCGAAACTCTCTTCCAGATCGAGCGTCTGGTATGCCACGGGAGAAGTTCTCTGCTTGGGAGTTCCTGCCTCTGCCCAGGGCGACTTCTCAAGCCTGGTAGACTCTCCCCGCAGGCTAGCCATGAGACGCTCTAAGATATGCTGGTCTCCTACGGACCTAGACCATCTGTTGAAAGGAGTGTTTAGAGCCTTCGAGGTCTTTAACTTTTTGGACTGGTGTCTGGGAGCTTTGAGCAGGAAGATCTCCCCGTCTGACAAGGAATCTTCCTTGCTCATAATGTCCTGCATGGACAAGGCCATACATGACGGATCTAGTGAGCTTGCGGCTTCGTTCGTATCCGGGGTCCTCAAGAAACGGGAGAACCTTTGCTCTTTCCTGTCAGCTGGAGTAACACCGTGTCAGAGATCAGAACTTCTTTTTGCTCCTCTCTCAAAGTGCCTTTTTCCAGAGGACTTGATTAAGGAGATTGCTGCCTCTTTGATTCAGAAGGACACCCATGACCTGGTTGCGTCCTCTGCCCGCAAAGCCACCCCTTTGCCTACCTTGTCAAGACCCAGGATGGACACTCCAGCGTCCAGATTCATTCCGCCCTTTCGTGGCAGAGCCTCCAGCAGAGCTCGTGCCGAAGGGAGACGTGGGAAGAAGAAAGGTACCAAGTCCTTTAAAGGCAGAGTCTGACTGCCTCCTTCTTCAGACAGCAGTGGGAGCCAGACTCAAGAACTTCTGGCAGACCTGGGAGAAAAGAGGCGCAGATGCACAATCTGTGAAGCTGCTCAGAGAAGGGTACAAGATCCCGTTTGTACGCAAACCCCCTCTAGCAACGTGTCCCATCGATCTCTCTCCCAGGTACAGAGAGGAAGACAAGAGACGAGCTTTGAAGCAGGAGGTGTCTCTATTACTAGAAAAGGGAGCGGTAGTCAAAGTCCGGGACCATCAATCCCCGGGCTTCTACAACCGTCTCTTCTTAGTGGTAAAGAAGACAGGAGGGTGGAGGCCGGTGCTAGACGTCAGTGCGCTGAATGTCTTTGTCACAAAGCAGACGTTCGCCATGGAGACCACAAAGTCCGTTCTAGCAGCGGTCAGAAAGGAAGACTGGATGGTCTCTTTAGACCTAAGGGACGCATACTTTCACGTCCCCATCCACCCAGACTCCCAACCTTCTGAGATTCGTTTACGAAAAGGTTGTCTACCAATTTCAAGCCCTGTGCTTTGGCCTAAGCACAGCTCCTCTTGTGTTTACGAGGCTGATGAGGAATATAGCCAAATTCCTTCATTTAGCGGACATCAGAGCCTCCCTCTATTTGGACGACTGGCTTCTAAGAGCCTCTTCCAGTCGTCGCTGTCTGGAGAATCTAAAGTGGACTCTAGATCTGATCAAGGAATTGGGTCTCCTGGTCAATATGGAAAAGTCTCAACTGGTCCCATCCCAAACTATTGTGTATTTAGGGATGGAGATTCACAGTCAAGCTTTTCGGGCTTTTCCGTCGGCCCCCAGAACAAGTCAAGCCCAGGTATGCATCCAGAACATGCTGAAGAAGGAACGATGTTCAGTCAGACAGTGGATGAGTCTGATAGGGACGCTATCATCCCTGGAACAGTTCGTTTCGTTAGGGAGACTACACCTCCGTCCCCTTCAATTTCACCTAGCTGTTTACTGGAAAAAGGACAAGACGCTAGAAGCGGTCTCGATCCCCATTTCCGAGAAGATGAAGTCGTCCCTGACTTGGTGGAAGGACAGTATCAGCCTCAGAGAGGGTCTGCCCCTGGCTGTTCAGACCCCCAACCACGTTCTCTTCTCGGACGCATCGGACACGGGCTGGGGTGCGACATTAGACGGTCGGGAATGCTCGGGAACTTGGAACTCGCATCAAAGAACGTTACATATCAACTGCAAGGAGCTACTGGCAGTTCATCTGGCCTTGAAAAGCTTCAAGTCCCTCCTTCAAGGCAAAGTGGTGGAGGTGAACTCGGACAACACCACGGCTTTGGCGTACATCTCCAAGCAAGGAGGGACCCATTCTATGACGTTGTACGAGATCGCAAGGGACCTCCTCACCTGGTCAAAAGATCTAAACCTTTCTCTAGTAACGAGGTTCATCCAAGGCAACTTGAATGTCATGGCAGATTGCCTCAGTCGGAAGGGACAAATCATTCCAACAGAATGGACCCTACACAAGGATGTGTGAAAGAGACTGTGGGCCACATGGGGCCAGCCTACCATAGATCTCTTCGCAACCTCGATGACCAAGAGGCTCCCAATATATTGCTCACCAATCCCGGACCCAGCAGCAGTTCATATAGATGCCTTTCTACTGGATTGGTCACATCTAGACCTATATGCATTCCCCCCGTTCAAGATTGTCAACAAGGTACTGCAGAAGTTCGCCTCTCACGAAGGGACAAGGTTGACGTTAGTTGCTCCCCTCTGGCCCGCGAGAGAATGGTTCACCGAGGTACTTCAATGGCTAGTGGACGTTCCCAGAACTCTTCCTCTAAGGGTGGACCTTCTACGTCAGCCACACGTAAAGAAGGTACACCAAGGCCTCCACGCTCTTCGTCTGACTGCCTTCAGACTATCGAAAGACTCTCTAGAGCTAGAGGCTTTTCGAAGGAGGCAGCCAGGGCGATTGCTAGAGCAAGGAGGACATCCACTCTTAGAGTCTACCAGTCGAAGTGGGAAGTCTTCCGAAACTGGTGCAAGTCAGTATCAGTATCCTCGACCAGTACCTCTGTAACCCAAATAGCTGACTTCCTATTATACCTGAGGAAAGAAAGATCTCTTTCAGCTCCCACTATCAAAGGTTACAGAAGCATGTTGGCATCAGTCTTCCGTCACAGAGGCTTAGATCTTTCCAACAACAAAGATCTACAGGACCTCCTTAAGTCTTTTGAGACCACGAAGGAGCGTCGTTTGGCTACACCTGGTTGGAATTTAGACGTGGTACTAAGATTCCTTATGTCAGAAAGGTTCGAGCCACTACAATCAGCCTCCTTTAAAGATCTCACTTTAAAGACACTTTTCCTGGTTTGCTTGGCCACAGCTAAAAGAGTCAGTGAGATTCACGCCTTCAGCAGGAACATCGGATTTTCATCTGAAACGGCTACATGTTCTTTACAGCTTGGTTTTCTAGCCAAAAACGAGCTACCTTCTCGTCCTTGGCCGAAATCGTTCGATATTCCAAGCCTTTCAAATATGGTTGGAAATGAACTAGAAAGGGTCTTATGCCCTGTTAGAGCTCTTAAGTTCTATTTAAGACGAACTAAACCTTTACGAGGACAGTCAGAAGCTTTATGGTGTTCTATTAAGAAACCTTCTTTGCCTATGTCAAAGAATGCCTTATCCTATTATATCAGACTGTTGATACGGGAAGCTCATTCCCATCTGAGTGAGGAAGACCAAGCTTTGCTGAACGTAAGGACACATGAAGTTAGAGCTGTCGCAACTTCAGTGGCCTTTAAACAAAATAGATCTCTGCAGAGTATAATGGACGCAACCTATTGGAGAAACAAGTCAGTGTTCGCGTCTTTTTATCTTAAAGATGTCCAGTCTCTTTACGAGAACTGCTACACCCTGGGACCATTCGTAGCAGCGAGTGCAGTAGTGGGTGAGGGCTCAACCACTACATTCCCCTAATTCCATAACCTTTTTAATCTTTCTCTTGAAATGTTTTTTATTGTTGTTTTTGGGTTGTCCGGAAGGCTAAGAAGCCTTTCGCATCCTGGTTGATTTGGCGGGTGGTCAAATTCTTTTCTTGAGAAGCGCCTAGATTAGAGGTTTTGATGAGGTCCTGTAGTATGGGTTGCAACCCTTGATACTTCAGCTCCTAGGGGTCGCTCAGCATCCTAAGAGGATCGCGAGGCTCCGTAAGGAAGACGTACTTAAAAAGGCAGAGTAATTGTTCAAGTCGACTTCCTTACCAGGTACTTATTTATTTTATGTTTGTTATTTTGAATAACTGCTAAAATGAAATAAAAAATCCTTAGCTCATAATAATGTAAACATTTATTGCTGGTCTCTACCCACCCCCCTGGGTGTGAATCAGCTTATATAATCACCGGCTAAGTTTAATATTGAAAAATGTTATTTTTATAATAAAATAAATTTTTGAATATACTTACCCGGTGATTATATATTAAAGGACCCTCCCTTCCTCCCCAATAGAGACCCAGTGGACCGAGGAGAAAATTGAGTTCTGTGTTTACATTGAGTACTGAGTACCTGCACGACAGATGGCGCTGTTGATGTACACCCCCTACCTGCATAGCGATCGCTGGCGGATTTTGAACGTAGAGTTTTCTGTCGAGCAGCAGAGCTGCAGCTTATATAATCACTGGGTAAGTATATTCAAAAATTTATTTTATTATAAAAATAACATTTTATAATTAAAATATCATATTTCGAAATAGTTTATTGATATACTTCCCTTAAGTTCACCCTTCCAGACATCTTTACGAGATGGTGGTTAACTTAAAACTGAAGGCGAAGGTAGGAAAAAAATGGCTGTTGTAGAACAACATCTGGGAACTTATGAAGAAGTAATTGAAAGCTATTAATTGGTTTAAAAACCCACCTGACAAATACGTCATTGTAAATGCACAGAAAGCTCCGCAATCCATGGAAAAAAACGCATGCGCAGTAAGTCCCCTTCAGTCTCTCAAATGTAAACAATGGACTTTGAGTGGAAAACATACTTCACATTTAAATTGACTGATATGTAAGTTATTATGGCCCAGCCCCATTTAACCTAATAGAGAAAAACAACAAACTAGCCAGCACTCGTCCATTTCTTATAACGAATTTCATTTTCGCTAGCAATTAAACTATCATATATCAACCGAATTATGTCATGTTTATAATGTGGTAAAGGAAACAAATAAAAAAAACAAAGTCAAGAAGTGAATTATATCGTTCTTCTATGATTGAAGATTATAATATAAACAATTGGTGGTTACGGGTTCAATGAAGTGCGTATACTAAAGCTATCTGGTCTCGATTGATTCTTATGTAATTATGCCAATTTTTATAAGTTATCATTAAATTGATTGTATAACAATAGCTTGAGTGTTTATGGCATGATAAATTACTTTATCAACTAAGACATTAACTACAAAATATCCGATCAATTATTAATCCTCTTTACGACATGAACCAGTAAACTGAGGGCAGTATATGACAGTATTTCATCAATGCACTAAGGATGTGAACAGTATTTTCCTGACTGCTTGTCCGTATTTTATGCTTTTATTGTCATTATTGTTGGTTCAAGCCAATTGTTTTGTTTTTTGCATTTCTGTTATCCTTCAAGACAGTCTGCCAGTATGCAAATTGTTTTATTTTACATTAACACAATTTGGAGCCTTTGTATGTCAGCGGCCAGTTCCTCCCTTGTGGATTGAAAATAGACATCAACTAACCTCAACTTTCACCCCCTAACCTAATCTACAAGCCGTGTCCTTACCTACTTACCTAACGGGGGACTAACACAACCGTATTCTAAGTTAGCCGTAATCATACATAGACCCCCACAATTTTCCCAAAACAATTTTAATCAGTATATTTCAATAAAACAGTAGTACATTCGTCTAAACCCATTACCATGAATCGCTGGGTAATAATAACTTAGGTAATCATATTCAAAGTTTGTATAATTATTAATTACTGGGAGCCTTTGTATATCCTCCTTGTGGATTAAATATGGACATCAACTAACCTCAACTTTCCCCCCCTAACCTTACCTACTTACCTTACACTGCCATACTCTAAGTTACCCGTAATCATACATACAGGTGGCCGCTATCATATTAGCCAACGGAGCTAAGGCACGTAGCGAAACATATCTTGCTTGCCAGAACATAGAAGCAATGAGATAATGTTTAATCACGAGCAAAGTGAGCATATGGCATACAGCAATTAACCCTTTTACCCCCAATGGACGTACTGGTACGTTTTACAAAACTCATTCCTTTACCCCCATGGACGTACTGGTACGTCCTTGAAAAAAACTATTTACATTTTTTTTTTTTTTGCATATTTTTGATAACTTTATGAGAAACTTCAGGCATTTTCCAAATGAATGAGACTAACCTGACCTCTCTATGATGAAATTTTCAATATTAAACTTACCCGATAATCATGTAGCTGTCAACTCCGTTGCCCGACAGAATTCTATGGAGGGATACGCCAGCTATCACAATACTAGAAGGGGGTGTATTTACCAGCGCCACCTGTGGCCAGGTACTCAAGTACTTCTTGTTGACACCTCCTCAATTATTCCTCTGTCGTGCTTCCGGCAAGACGTTCTGGGATACGCTTATGTTCTTGGAGTATTTTCACGACTTTGGTGAAGTATTTCTCTTTGATTTCGGCTGTCGCTTTACTGGAAACTTCTATATTAGCTTAGTTAGCTTTTGGAATTAATTTGATTAATTATGGTGACGAAGAGAGTATGAACTCTCGTTCACCTTTCAATGGCCGACCCTTCCCTTAGACGGAAGTATTGGTGTCTAAGAGAGTATAGACTCTCTTTCTTAATTTTGCTTAACAAAAGTTATAGATTTATTTTATATCTCTCCGCCTCTTATAGGCCTCTTCGATTAACTTCCTTTTATTATAAGTGCAAACAGAAATCAAAGTGATAAGTGTTTAGCGCAAAGTATGTCAGTGTTGTGCGTGAGGGTACTTCTGTGCGCGCCAGTCGTCCTCCCAGTCCGGGACCTCTTGCAAGCTCCCAAGCCCAGGGGAGAAGCAATGTCGAAGGGCATAAGGGTTCAGCAGGCCTTGATCGGCGCACAGAAGTATCCTCGGTGGTTGTGGGCGTGTCTTACCGAGACCGTCACTCCCACCCGCAGACGATTGAGCCCTTATTTTGCTCGTCTGCAGAAGAGATTTAGGGGAGAAAATAAAGGCAGAGTAACGCTGGTCTCAGGTCTCAAGACCTCTTAAACGTAAAGTCCAGACCTATGCCAGACGTACGAAGTTAAAGTTCAACAACCCGGATGCAGTCATTGGGTTAGCTCTGACTCTCCTCAGTCATCAGTTGAATGCACTCCGCCTAAGAGGAGTAAGGTTCTGCCGCAACAGATCTCTGCTGTTAAGGCTTTACCTCAGCAGACCTTAGTGTCTGCCGACCCCAAGTTGACTCTACTGCAGTCCATGCAGTCACAACTTTCGGTCTTGATGCGTGAGTGTCGGGCTGAGAGTGTTGCGCCTCCGCCTACACTCCCTCCGCCTACGCTCGCTCCGCCTGATCGCAGTACCACCTGCCAGGCGTACGATGTTGTGGACTCTACTACAGTCCATGCAAGCACAGCTTTCGGACTTGATGCGTGAGTGTCGGGCTGAGAGTGTTGCGCCTCCGCCTCCGCCTACACTCCCTCCGCCTACGCTCGCTCCGCCTGATCGCAGTACCACCTGCCAGGCGTACGATGTTGAGCCACGTGCTGAGTTTGCTGTTCCCAGTGGTGTTCAGCCTCCGCCTTCCTTAAGGCAACCTTTACAATGGGATCAGGAGGATTATACCTCTCTTCCTCCGCCTCCACTTGCTGCTCCACCAGTGATGCAACACTCGGTTGAGGTACAACAACCTCTCCCGTCCATGAGTCAGCTCCTCAGCTCTCGCTGCAGCGAGCTCAACCCTCCACAAGGCAAGCACCACAACACCTTAGCCTTGCGCCTCAGGAGCCTCAGCTTGCGAGACATTTACCTTGTTCTGCGCAGCCTCTTCCTCATCGCGCTCCGCTCACACCACAGGAACTGGAACTTGCTACTCCGCTTCCGCCAACCGCTCAGCAAGCGCAACCCTTGGGTTCAACCACTCATGCTAGGAGTCAGCCTCCTCCACCCATGCGCCTTCCTTCTGCTTGTCTTTTATTCAGCCTTTGCAGACTGAGCCTCAGGTGTTCCCTCAACAGAGTCTTGAAGAGGAAACCACAACTATTGTTGTTCCAGCTCGTTCTGACTCTGCTGTTCAGCATACCTTACCTCCATTTTCAAACCATATGATAATGGAGGTTATTTGTATTACTTATAAAAATATATTTGTATTCCTTGCAATATATTTTTAACAAGATCGCAAAATATGGCAAAAATATGAATCATGAGTTATGAATGTAAGGTAAATATTATGTTGATATTAAAACCCCATGCAAGCATGCATAAAGCACTCTAGCACTGGTCATGGATTTTCTGAGAAATGTTAAACGCCATGCACACGCTCTGCTTTCCTTACAGCAGGCTCTGCTTACAGCAGGCTCTGCTTACTACATGCTCTGCATACAGCATGCTCTGCATACAGCATGCTCTGCATACAACATGCTCTGCATACAGCATGCTCTGCATTCAGCATGCTCTGCATACAACATGCTCTGCATACAGCATGCTCTGCATTCAGCATGCTCTGCATACAACATGCTCTACATACAGCATGCTCTGCATACAGCATACTCTGCATACATCATGCTCTGCATACCTTACCGCATGCTTCTCAGTCACACATCTTTGGTTGTTGCCAACTCACTAGACTGTCAAGCAGTTTCATAACGTTGCCTTCTAGTCTGCTGCTTTTGCACCAGTGAACCCTCACTGAGAGAACTTAGCTTTTCTAGGATATGGTCCCTGTAGATGAGAAAGTTCTTTTCTCCCTCCTTCTGATATTCCCTTGAGGACTCTGTCATTTGGAGGGAGCCTTTAGCTGCATAACCTCTTATGGACTTTTATTTAAGCATAACATGCTTCCAGGGAAGGTAATGGTTCCACTTCAGTCGCTAATCCCGTCTGTTACCACACCTGCTCCCGTAGACCTTGAGCTGTGTTGCATGACATGCAGTCCAAGCTTAGTCCTTGTTAGAGGATTTTTTGTTTACGGAGTCAATGTGTCACGGGGAAGACGTTCAACAACCAACAGAAGTGACTTGTTGTGACGCAGTGCGGCAACCTCAGCAACCCGATAAGGAGTTGTCTGTACGACCCAGACAGTCTAGACAGATTCGGGTTGTCACTGTACTTCCTCGCTTGCCCATGATTGACAGTTCACAGACTGTGCAGCAGTATCATGATCTTGTGTCCGGCTCCGTCAGACGACTGGCTTTTAAGAGCTCCCACAAGTCGTCGCTGTCTGGAGATTTTCAAATGGACTATGGATCTGACCAAGGAACTGGGCCTCCTGGTCAATTTTGAGGAGTCTCAGCTCGTTCCATCCCAGACCATTGTCTCCTTGGGTATGGATCTTCAGAGTCGAGCTTTTCGGACTTTTCCGTCGGCCCCAAGGATCTTCCAAGCCCTAGAATGCATCCAGAGCATGCTGAGAAGGAACCGATGCTCAGTCAGGTAGTGGATGAGTCTAACAGGGACACTTTCATCGCTGGCCCTGTTCATCGTGTTAGGGAGACTCCACCTCCCCCCCCTTCAGTATCATCTAGCTGCTCACTGGATAAAGGACATGACGCTAGAGACGGTCTCAGTTCCTGTTTCCGAAGAGAGGAGGTCTTCTCTCGCGTGGTGTAAGAACAGCTTTCTTCTCAAGGAAGTCTACCTTTGGCTGTTCAGAAACACGACCGCCGTCTCCTCTCGGACGCATCAGACACGGGCTGGGGTGCGACTTTGGACGGACAAGAATGCTCGGGAACATGGAATCAGGAGCAAAGGACACTTCACATCATTTGCAAGAAGTTGTTGGCAGTTATTCTGGCCTTGATAAACTTCAAGTCCCTCCAGCTTAACAAAGTGGTGGAGGTGGACTCTGACAACACCACAGCCCTGGCTTACATCTTCAAGCAGGGAGGGACTCTTTCGTGGAAGTTGTTCTAGATCGCAAGGGACCTACTCATCTGGTCTTAAGATCGAAAGCTAACTGGTAACGAGGTTCATTCAGGGCGGTATGAATGTCATGGCAGATCACCTCAGACGGAAGGGTCAGGTCATCCCCACAGAGTGGACCCTTCTCAAGAATGTTTGCAACAGACTTTGGGCCCTGTGGGGTCAGCCGACCATAGATCTGTTCACTACCTCGATAACCTAGACTCCTGTTGTATTGTTCTCCGATTCCAGACCCAGCAGCAGTTCACGTGGATGCTTTTCTGCTGGATTGGTTCCATCTCGACCTGTATGCATTCCCGCCGTTCAAGATTGTCAACAGGGTACTTCAGAAGTTCTCCTCTCACAAAGGGACACGGCTGACGTTGGTTGACTCCGCTCTGGTCCGCGAGAGAATGGTTCTTAGAGGTACTGCAATGGCTGGTCGACATTCCCAGGACTCTTCCTCTAGGAGTGAACCTTCTAAGTCTACCTCACGTAAAGAAGGTACACCCAATCCTCCACGCTCTTCGTCTGACTGCCTTCAGACTTTCGAAAGACTCTCAAGAGCTAGGGGCTTTTCGAAGGAGGCAGCCAGAGCGATTGCCAAAGCAAGGAGAACATCCACTCTCAGAATCTATCAGTCTCAAGGGGAAGTCTTCCGTAGCTGGTACAAGACCAATGCAGTTTCCTCAACCAGTACCACTGTAACCCAGATTGCTGACTTCCTGTTATATCTAAGGAAAGTAAGATCCCTTTCAGCTCCTACGATCAAGGGTTACAGAAGTATGTTGGCAGCGGTTTTCCGCCACAGAGGCTTGGATCTTTCCACCAACAAAGATCTACAGGACCTCCCTAGGTCTTTTGAGACCTCAAAGGAACGTCGGTTGTCCACTCCAGGCTGGAATCTAGACGTGGTCCTAAGGTTCCTTATGTCATCTAGATTTGAACCTCTCCAATCAGCCTCTTTTTAGGACCTCACATTAAAAACTCTTTTCCTCGTGTGCTTGACAACAGCTAAAAGAGTAAGTGAGATCCACGCCTTCAGCAGGATCATTGTTTTCACATCTGAAACGGCTACATGTTCCTTGCAGCTCGGTTTTTGCTAAACGAGCTTCCTTCACGTCCTTGGCCTAAGTCGTTCGAGATCCCAAGCCTGTCCAACTTGGTGGGGAATGATCTGAAGAGAGTACTTTGCCCAGTTAGAGCTCTTAGGTACTATCTAAAAAGGTCTTAACCTTTACAAGGACAATCAGAAGCCTTATAGTGTGCTATCAAGAAACCTTCTTTTCCAAGTTCTAAGAACTCAGTTTCTTACTATTCAGGCTTCTGATTAGAGAAACACATTCTCATCTGAAGGAAGAAGACCTTGCTTTGCTGAAGGTAAGGACACATGAAGTGGGAGCTGTGGCTACTTCAGTGGCCTTCAAACAGAACCATTCTCTGCAGAGTGTTATGGATGCAACCTATTGGAGAAGCAAGTCAGTGTTCGCATCATTCTATCTCAAAGATGTCCAGTCTCTTTACGAGTACTGCTACACCCTGGGACCATTCGTAGCAACGAATGCAGTAGTAGGCGAGGGCTCAGCCACTACATTCCCATAATCCCATAACCTTTTAACCTTTCTCTTGAATACTTTTTATGGGTTGTACGGTCGGCTAAGAAGCCTTCCACATCCTTGTTGATTTGGCGGGTGGTCAATTCTTTCTTGAGAAGCGCCGAGGTTAAAGGTTGTGATGAGGTCCTTTAGTATGGGTTGCAGCCCTGTATACTTTAGCACCTTTGAGTTGATTCAGCCTCCCAAGAGGAACGCTGCGCTCAGTAAGGAAGACGATCTAATTAAAGGCAGAGTAACGGTTCAAGTCGACTTCCTTACCAGGTACTTATTATTTCATTGTTATTGTGGATAACTGATTATATGAAATACGGGATACTTAGCTATCCTTTAGTCTTGTACACTGGTTTTTCACCCACCCCCCTGGGTGTGAATCAGCTACATGATTATCGGGTAAGTTTAATATTGAAAAATGTTATTTTTATTAGTAAAATAAATTTTTGAATATACTTACCCGATAATCATGATTTAATCGACCCTCCCTTCCTCCCCATAGAGAACCAGTGGACCGAGGAATAATTGAGGAGGTGTCAACAAGAAGTACTTGAGTACCTGGCCACAGGTGGCGCTGGTAAATACACCCCCTTCTAGTATTGTGATAGCTGGCGTATCCCTCCATAGAATTCTGTCGGGCAACGGAGTTGACAGCTACATGATTATCGGGTAAGTATATTCAAAAATTTATTTTACTAATAAAAATAACATATTAAGGCTGTTAGAGCAATTTGTAAAATATATATTGCAAAATGTGCTTGAAAAAAAGAAAACCCCTGGGGGTTAAGGGTTGGAAAGTTCCAAATAGCCTTGGGGTAAAAGGGTTAAGTTGGGAGGTAGTTGTACCAACCGTGTGTCACACGATTGTACATAGTAATGACATTTCTTTTTATTGTATATATTATGCTTTGTATCTTCGCTCTCCCCTCGCACTGATAAGGACCTGAAATAACATGTCTGTTTTTCTCACCGTTAACTGTTAACAGCACCGGTTGTTGGTTGAACATGAAATTGCCTGTAATGTTTTTATGTCCTTTTTGCCTGGAGTTTATGTATATATAAACAGATGTTCTGTAATAAAGTTACTCAGTTGCTTTCATCCTGCCTTCTTAGTCACAGCCTCTCTCGGCCCGTCACATTGGTGACCCCGGAGTGACTAATGTGACGGTCAGGCACCCTACGCAAGGAGGAAGGGCCGATTTAGCTCTAGAAGTCAACGATGGTTTCTTCAAAGCTGACTTTATTGGAATTGGTGATTTTTCTACCTGTTTTGGCATCTTTATGCCTTTGTGGAAAAGAGAGTTCTGGGAAGAGGGTTGGGCTTTGTTTTATGGAGGCATTTATCAAGGCCAGACCCTTTTGCTGCTGGAACTGTCTCCTAAACTTTTCTGCCACCACATTTCAGGACCCAGTTGGTCCACTGTTGGCTGACTGGTAAGCCAAGAAGGTGACTACTTTTGCCCCTGAGAGAACCCAGTTGGTAAAATCATTCTTGTTCTGTCCTTGAAAGGTCCTAAGAGGAAGCAAAAGATACCACTGCTGCCAACCAGTAAGTTACCAGAGGTTTCAATGTTGGTAGACTCGGGAGCTGAGATGATGGTAGGTTCTAACAGAGTCTTCACTTATGTCGCTGGGGTTAGCGTCATAACCATGCATCAGTTGACAGAGAGGACGGGATGACGTCCTCAGGTACATAAAACCTTCTGTGCCGAGAGAGGACTGAGTGCAAAATCTTTAATATTATAGTGTCTTGCTTGGAGAAAATTACTTCTTCCAGATATTGGAGCGTTGACACTGTCGACTGCTTCAAGTGCTAGCTTGGAGCCCTGAATAAATGAGGTTCTGTATTGTCATCCTTCTTTGCTATCCCTCCGGCAGAGGGAGACGGAGAAGGGTTGGAAAGTAGAATACCTGAGGACAAAAGAAGAGCTCCAGTGGATTTCTTTGGCTTCGAAGACTACCCCGAAGATGAAGAGTCTTGCTTTGACTTCTTGCCGTATTACATCCACTGTAGTGA
Organism: Palaemon carinicauda; assembly: GCF_036898095.1. NCBI lineage: Eukaryota > Metazoa > Arthropoda > Malacostraca > Decapoda > Palaemonidae > Palaemon > Palaemon carinicauda. Next base: position 8,587,629 of record NC_090760.1, on the reverse strand, counting down.
TGGCAATTCATTACACTCATAGCCAGGGGATGACTGCAAAGTCATGCCCTTGCAAGAAGGGCACAGGTAATGAGGATCAGCATTGATACTGCACATATAGGTGCTGGACATAAAGCCAGGGACACCAGGACAGGACTACATGACTACGCGTTGTTTCTTCATTCCACAGAAAACAGCAACCAAACACTACAAAGCAAAAAAGAAAATTAAAGCAGTTGAATTACAAACACTGAGAGTACATCTGTACTGCTTGACGGCTGAAGTCAAAGTGGCTACTCAGAGTGCTCGTGGGGGGCAAGCCCCCCCCCCCCCACCCACCAGTAACTTCCGACTCCTCAATATAAATTTTATCAGCGAAGTTCCAGCTTTGCTGGGATCATCTCTGTAAGAACAAATTAAAATATCAACTTACATTTACAGTGTCAAAAGTCTTTTCATAGGTTTTTCTTTGACATCACATATACACAAGAATTCTGATCAGCTGTTGTGGGCCAACTGGGTTGGCAATGCTCTCATGCTTTCCATTCTTTCATTGAATTTTAGTTATTACATATTTCTTTTACTAATTTACTACTATAAGTTATTTTATATTTTGATTTTAGTTTTCAAAATTCCTAAAATTGTAGGATACTACCGTAAATACAGTATTGATGATTTGTTCTCGGGTATATTTCATAATTGTTAGTTAGCCTATGTATGATCATTGGTCATCGTATATTTATGATTGTAGGCAATCCAAGATTGACTTGGTTAGTAGTGTAGTTTTCGGAGGATTGGCAATGTATGCTAGTCTACCATTTTTCATGAATAAGTAAATGTATCACTGCAAACTGAGAGGGGGTAAATGAAAAACCTTTCTTTATTGAGGTGGCATTTAAAATAAAAACAACACACAAGGTTTGGTCAGCCTTCCTCCAACCTCGAGTGAGTAGGTTCAAGTCTTACAATGATAAACGTATCCAAAATTTGTAAAGAAATTGAAAAGCTGTCAGGTCATTGTGGCAAACAGAAATACAGTACATTGGTAATATATACTGTACTTTTTATTATTGTTGCTATGTTATATTAAGCTGTCAGAAAGCTGTAATTATTTAAAGAAATAATCAATATACAGGGTATGCTTTAAATAACAGTGCATGTATTGTACTTGTAAATTTTAACCAAGGACAGGACTGATGTATAATTTTTCTCCACAGAATTCCAACCTTGTGTTACAAGCTGATGTTCGCCTTATTGAAAGGAGAAGCAAAGATGAAGCCACCGGCGAAGTCATGTCCCTTACGGGGAAGCTGGAAGGAACGCGGATGGGAGATCGCTATCAAAGGACAAGACCACAACAGCCAAGAGAAGAGCAGCGAAAATCCAAGAAACAAAAACAAGAAGATGCTCCAGCCATATCAGTTAAGACTCTTTCAATCTTGGAGATAGATCAGATGGCCGACATATTTTACCGCCCCAAAAGTACCGAGACACATCAGACATATGAGGTAATATTATCATTCATACAGGAAGCTTTAGGGGATCAGCCTCGTGATGTATTGTGTGGTGCAGCAGATGAAGTTTTGTCTGTTCTTAAAAATGATAAGCTTAAGGATAAGGAGAGGAAAAAAGAAACGGAGGAGCTTTTAGGGTCCCTGGCAGAAGAGAGATTTGCAGTGCTTGTTAATTTAGGTAAAAAAATAACAGATTTTGGTCACGAAACAAAAGCAGTTGACAGTGAGGCAGTGTTGGACGAGACCCACGGAGTAAATGTACAGTTTGAAGACTCTGACGAAGAAGGAGAAGATGAAGTAGCTGGGGAGGTTCGTGAAGAGGAGGAAGAGGAGCTTGAAAACGAGGAGTCTAATGTTGGATCTCATGCTATTCATGCCGAAAACTTGACCGGGGGTGATCAGGCTGGTACCAAAAAGGAAAGAACGCTTATTCCTCATGATATTGGGGCACATTGGTTACAGAGGGAGCTGAATAGATTTTACAATGATCCAATCCAGGCTCAAACAAAATCAAGTGATGTGTTGGAAATTTTGAAGACGGCCAAAGATGATCGAGAATGTGAAAACAAACTTGTACTCAACTTAGGTTATGATAAATTTGAGTTCATTAAAGTTCTAAACAAAAACCGACAAATGGTTCTTCATTGTACTCTGTTAGCATCAGCCCAGTCCGACACAGAAAAGGAAGATGTAAGGAGAGTAATGATGGCTGAGCCAAATTTGAGACGAATTCTTGCTCAGTTAGAGAATGAGGAAGAAGCGATGGAGGTATCAGAAGGTGGGGAAGAACTTGGTGGCTCACGACCAAGGCGAATAAACACGGAGGCAATGGAAGTAGATGACAGGTCTGGGCAAGTACCGGGACACAGAGAGTATGTTGATCTGGAGAGCCTTATTTTTACAACTGGTTCTCATTATAACTCCAACAAAAAATGCCACCTTCCAGAAGGTTCAACAAGGCAGATGAAAAAAGGCTATGATGAGATCCATGTTCCAGCCCTAAAGCCTAAACCTTTTGCTCCGGATGAGACTTTGGTGCCTATTGCAAATCTTCCTGCTTATGCTCAGCCAGCTTTTGATGGATTCAAAAATCTCAATCGTATTCAGAGTAAATTATTCAAAGCTGCCATGGACACTGATGAAAACTTGTTGCTGTGTGCTCCAACAGGTGCAGGTAAGACTAATGTTGCATTGCTGACTATTTTAAGAGAAATTGGAAAAAATACAAATCAAGATGGAACTATTAATGGCGATGCTTTCAAAATTATATATGTGGCACCCATGAGGTCTTTGGTAACAGAAATGACACAGAATTTTGCCAAGAGATTAGAACCTTATGGTCTTAAAGTAGGTGAATTGACTGGTGATCACCAGTTGACCAGAGAACAAATTATGGAGACCCAAGTTATTGTTTGCACACCTGAGAAATGGGATGTGATTACTAGGCGAGGTGGAGAGAGATCTTACACACAACTCGTAAGACTGATCATATTTGATGAGATTCATCTGCTTCACGATGAACGAGGACCGGTATTAGAAGCCCTTGTAGCTAGGACTCTTAGAAACGCAGAGACAACAGGAGATGCTGTGAGGTTAATAGGTTTATCGGCCACTTTGCCAAACTATGAGGATGTTGCAGCATTTTTGAGAGTTGACTTGAAGACTGGACTGTTTTTCTTCGACAACAGTTTTCGACCCGTTCCTCTTGCTCAGCAGTACATTGGTATCACAGAGAAAAAAGCCATTAAACGTTATCAGGTTATGAATGATATTCTATATGAGAAAGTTATGGAACATGCTGGAAAAAATCAGATACTTATTTTTGTTCACTCACGAAAAGAAACTGGCAAGACAGCCAAATCCATATTGGACATGTGCTTGGAAAAAGATACTTTGGGTAATTTCCTCCGCGAAGGATCTGCTTCAACGGAAGTCTTACGAACTGAAGCAGACCAGGTTAAAAATAATGACCTAAAAGGGTTATTGCCATATGGCTTTGCAATTCACCATGCTGGAATGAACAGGGTCGATAGGAATTTGGTGGAGGATCTGTTTGCTGATCGTCACATTCAGGTTTTGGTCTCTACTGCCACCTTGGCTTGGGGTGTGAATCTTCCAGCTCACACTGTCGTGATCAAAGGAACACAGGTTTATGATGCCAGCAAAGGACGTTGGGTTGAGTTGGGTGCTTTAGACATCCTTCAGATGTTAGGTCGAGCTGGTAGGCCTCAGTATGACACTAAAGGCGAAGGTATTCTCATTACAAATCATTCAGAGCTTCAGTATTACTTGTCCTTAATGAATCAACAGTTACCAATTGAATCACAGCTGATTTCCAAACTTCCCGATTTACTGAATGCTGAAATCGTCCTTGGTTCTGTACAAAGTATACGCGATGCTGTTAATTGGTTAGGTTACACGTACCTCTACGTACGAATGATTCGCGCAGGAAACTTATATGCTGTTCCAGGTGAAAATTCAGATAAATATTTACAGCAGCATAGAGCAAATCTTATTCATTCAGCAGCTCTCAAGTTAGAGAAAGGAAATTTGATAAAGTATGACAAGAAATCAGGGCACTTCCAGGGAACAGAACTGGGCCGTATAGCTAGTTACTTCTACATTACGTGTGAGACAATGGGTGTTTATAATCAACAACTGAAACCTACCCTCAGTGAAATTGAACTATTCAGAGTTTTCTCCCAGAGTTCAGAGTTCAAGAATATCATGGTACGAGAGGAAGAAAAGCTAGAGCTGAAGAAGCTGATGGAACGTGTCCCTATTCCTATTAAAGAGAGCGTTGAAGAGCCAAGCGCCAAGGTTAACATACTCTTACAGGCATATATTTCACAGCTCAAGTTAGATGGTTTCGCCCTCATGTCTGATATGGTGTACGTGACTCAGAGTGCTGGACGACTCATGCGAGCTATGTTCGAGATTGTCCTCCACAGAGGCTGGGCTCAGCTGGCTGACAAAACCCTAAATTTGTGCAAGATGGTTGACAAACGAATGTGGCAGTCCATGTCTCCACTTCGCCAGTTTAGGAAAATTCCAGAAGAAGCTATACGTAAGTTGGAGAAGAAGAGTATTCCATGGGAACGACTGTATGATTTAGGCCCAAACGAGATTGGAGAGTTGATTCGAATGCCCAAAGGAGGAAAGATGATCCACAAGTACATTCACCAGCTACCTAAACTAGACTTGGAAACGCATATTCAGCCTATCACTCGCCAAATGCTCAAAGTGGAGCTAACGATTACACCAGATTTCAAATGGGATGAAAAGGTTCATGGTCGCTCAGAGGCATTTTGGATTATGGTCGAAGATGTAGATGCAGAGAACGTCCTTCATCATGAGTATTTCCTGTTAAAGCAGAAATTTTCAGAGGATGAACATGTGGTGAAGTTCTTTGTGCCAGTTTTTGAGCCTTTACATCCTCACTACTTCATTCGTATCACTTCGGACAAATGGTTGTCGGCTGAAACACTTTTACCAGTCTCCTTCCGTCATCTCATTCTCCCTGAGAAATATCCACCACCTACTGAACTTCTTGATTTACAGCCACTTCCTATCACTGCTTTGAGGAACCATCAGTATGAATCTTTGTACAAAATGCTCAACAGAAATCAGCAGTTCAACCCCATTCAGACTCAAGTATTCAATGCTACATATAATTCAGATGACAGTGTCTTTATTGCAGCACCAACTGGGTCAGGGAAAACTTTGTGTGCCGAGTTTGCTATTCTCCGAATGTTCAGTCAAGATGAGTCTGCCAGATGCGTGTATGTTGCATCCAAGGATGAAATTGTTGAGAGCATGTATGAACACTGGCAAGAAAAATTCAGCAATTTGGAAAAACGAGTAGTTCTTTTGACAGGTGAGACTGGAGCAGATTTGAAGCTTCTTAACAAAGCTAACATAGTCATTAGTACTGCAGAAAAGTGGGATGTATTATCACGTCGTTGGAAACAGAGAAAGAATGTGCAGAACATTAATTTATTCATTGTTGATGAGTTACAGTTGATGGGGGGGTCAGATGGACCGACCCTGGAAGTTGTTTGTTCACGTATCCGCTACATCGCATCAAAAATCAGTAGACACATTCGCATTTTGGCCCTTAGCTCATCTTTGGCAAATGCAAGAGATGTTGCACAGTGGCTTGGATGTTCATCCAACTATACATTCAATTTCCATCCTAATGTTAGACCTCTGCCTTTGGAATTACACATACAAGGATTTAACAACCCCCATAATGCTTCAAGGATTTATGCCATGGCTAAACCTGCCTATACTGCTATCCTGAAGCATAGTCCACGCAAACCTGTCATGGTGTTTGTTCCGTCTCGAAAGCAGAGCATGATAACTGCTAGTGATCTTCTTACATTTGCTGCTGCCGATAAGGAGCCCCAACGGTTTCTGCAAGTTAATCCTGAAGAAATGGCAGAATTTCTTCCTCAAATAAGTGACGAGATGTTAAGGGAGTTAGTTAGCCAAGGTGTTGGCTACTTGCATGAAGGTCTTAGCATAAGGGATCGCAGAATGGTTGAGCGCTTGTTTGAAGCAGAAGCCATACAAGTTGTAGTCGTCAGTCGGGCCTTATGTTGGGCCATCACTGCACCAGCCCATTTAGTTATTATTACAGACACACAGAGTTACAATGGTAGGTTACACAATTATGAAGATTATCCCATCACAGATACTTTGCAGATGGTTGGCCGTGCAAACAGGCCAAATGAAGATGACGAAGCCAAGTGTGTCCTCATGTGCCACTCATCAAAGAAAGACTATTTCAAGAAATTCCTTTATGAGCCATTGCCTATTGAGAGCCATCTTGATCATGCCCTCCATGACCATTTCAATGCAGAGATTGTCACCCGTACAATTGAAAACAAACAAGAAGCTGTTGACTATGTGACTTGGTCCTTCTTGTACAGGCGTATGACTCAGAACCCCAATTACTATGGCCTTCAGGGAGTGTCTCATCGTCATTTATCCGATCACCTGTCTGAATTGGTAGAAAATACACTGCACGATTTGGAAGAATCTCGTTGTATCACCATTGAAGATGACATGGACACCGCCCCTCTTAACTTGGGTATCATTGCTTCCTACTATTACATCAATTATACAACTATTGAGCTGTTCAACAAATCACTAAACAGTAAGACAAAGATAAGAGGCCTACTTGAAATCATCTCAAGCGCTGCCGAATATGAAAACGTTCCCATCCGTCACGGGGAGGAAGACACGTTAAGGCGTTTGGGACAGAAAGTGCCTAACAAACCTGAAGGTAAAACAACAGATCCACACATCAAGACAAATCTTCTACTTCAGGCCCATCTTTCTCGACTGACACTCAGTGCTGAATTGCAGCAGGACACTGAATTAGTGTTGGGCCGTGCTTTGAGGCTGATTCAAGCATGTGTTGATGTGCTCTCTTCCAATGGTTGGCTAGCTCCTGCATTATCTGCTATGACTCTGGCACAAATGGTTACTCAAGCTATGTGGTCTAAAGATTCATACCTAAAACAGCTACCATTCTTTACAGGTGACATGATCGAACGTTGCGAGGCAAAGGATGTAACATCAGTGTTTGATATTTTAGAGCTGGAAGATGATGATCGCAATCGTCTGCTCCAGTTGACAGATGCTCAGATGACGGACGTCGCTCGTTTTTGTAACCGGTACCCAAGTATTAATCTCGACTATGAGGTTGTTGATGCAGATTCCATCAGTAGTGGTTCCATGGTGAACGTTGAAGTAGTACTTGAGAGAGAAGACGAACCGGGTCCTGTAATAGCACCTCTCTTCCCACACAAGCGAGAGGAGGGTTGGTGGGTCATCATTGGTGACCCCAAAGCTAATTCCCTTATTTCCATTAAACGTCTTACTCTACAACAGAAGGCGAAGGTAAAGTTGGACTTTGTGGCCCCAAGCGAAGGCGCATACGAGTATAGGCTGTATTTCATGAGTGATGCGTACATGGGTTGTGATCAGGAATACAAAGTCCCACTGAGGGTAAGAGAAGCTGAATCAGAGTCTGAATCGGAGAGTGATTAAAGAAATTTACATAATGTGTGCAAATGTTTGTCTACTTCAATTAAGAAAATCCATTAAGCGATGAAATAGAGTCAAAGGAAGACGATTATTAGATCCTGTGATTTAATTGTAGATAGATCGATAGATATTATTGAAGCCTACAGCACAGTACGAATTTGTAATGCCTGAGAATTAATTACAGCAGAGAAGGGTCATTTGGTGATACAGTATATCTTTTTATTTATGTAATTTTCAGCGTGTTGGAGTGTTAAGTCGAGGGTTTTGTAAATATGTAAATTATGATACTAGGCATAAGTTAACCTAATCTATAAGTTTAAGCTCTGATTTATTCAAGTAACCACCATCCATTGGCATTGGGTATAGTGGTTGATTATATGTACAAACTTTCTATTTAGTAACAAGTACTGTACACCATTGTTAGATGCAAGACATTAAGGTTTCTTATTGATTGTTAATTATTAAAAGCAGATCTTTTGGTTACCAGTTGTGCTGCATCTTGTACCTTACTATACTTGGCAATATGTTTCTTTTTACAATTTGATTTATAAAGGACACAGTGTGTCTTATCTGTATCTATATAGCTAGACTTTTAAAATGATTGAATTTTTGGTTTCTTTCAAAAGAATTAAATTTGAGTGCTTATTTTGTCTTTAAATTAGTGGTTTAATGCTTGCTGTGGGCAATTCATATTTCTTTTCCATTTGTGTACAGTAGTACAGTTGCTGCTTTTTTGACTTGGAAGAAAGCATAATTTTTGGTAAAGAGAGTTATAATTTTATATTTGCTCCATTGATGATCCCAATATGTAATTTAGAATTATTCAGAGTAGTGCAATGGATTAAAGTTCTTAATGTTATCAGGTGTATGTTTAAACAAAATAAACTTTAATTCTTATCTTTATTTCTTATCCATTTGAAGCTTGTGAAATCCTTAATACCGTAAACGGTGTATTTGGAAATTGTAATTATCCTGTCCTCTGTTGTGCTCCCCACAGCATATAAAATGTCAATACAGTAGATACTTGAATCTGTTGTGAAATAAATTCTGCTCATAAGTGAAGAGGGGTGTGATTGATGGAAATTAAAATAACTTTTGTGTATGTTACCGGAGAGGCAATTTTTTGACCCATATAAAGAATTATACACCACTGTATATTAAAGAGTTGGTTATAACCCCACTACTGATGTTATATACTGTATGACATTGAATGTGATGCATTTTTTTTTAAATTAAGAAAGCCATGTACCTTTTCCTTGTACAGTACCATATAAATATTTCCATGTGTGACACAGGAATTATGAAGAAAGAACTAGTTTTCAGACAAAAACTATTTACTCCTAAGCAGATATAAACATCATTTAAATGGGTTACTTCTCGTTTCGTTTTCTACGACCAGACAATCCAAAAAGAAAACCGCATTTGGTTGCATTATAATAGGTTGCCGGGCAACCTCACTGCATGGCTGTGTAATGCCGCTTACTTACGTACTAGGCTTCACTAATCTTCCGATCATCGTGTTAAGAAGAGGCATCCCCTCCTCTCTTCAACAATCACGACTTTCACATCCACACTCGAATACCCTATTAGTGCTTAGTGCTTTGTGTCTTTTCCTTAATCACTGTCACTGTGCTTTCAATATTTGTGATTTAACAAGTAAGTTGTATTATGGCTAGTAATTTATCCAACATCCAAAAGTTCTACTTTTTTCTCAACATTATTTTCAAGGATTTTGTAATAATAAGTTAATTTTTTCATTATGATGACAATTTTCAGAAGCAAGTGACGTATTGAAAATGGCACTTTTGTCAGTTTGATTTCTAAGTGATAGCTGTGAATGATGGCCACAATTTATTCTCTAAATACAATTGCCTATATTTTAAAGTTTTTTTTTTTTTTTTTTTTTTTTTTTTACAAAAAACAATGTTTTATAGGTGTCTTTAGCATGATATGGTTGACCAATTTTACTATAAACTGGCTCCTCCAAAAAAAATTTTGCAGTTCACTGACAAGGATAGGAACTCCATAGCAAATGTGTTTATCTAGCTTAAAACTATCTTGAAACTTATTAGCAAGTGTGCAGCATACCAACGCTCATACAAATGGTGACTAACCTAATGTTATAATGGGTATGCATCAACACAAAAAAATTCACAAGAAGTCATTGACTAGTTGAGTATATTTTCACAGAACAAAAGGATCCTGTATGGAAATTTTATCCTAGGTGTTGAGATGAGATCTTTATCAATTTAAACATGCGACTAAAATCTAAGGTGTATCCAAGTGGTCATGTTTATCAGCGACCTATTGAAAAACATTGGCCTGTGTTTTAGCAATTTCAAACCCACTGAATTTTATTTAGAGGTGGCTTAATTTCTGAGGATAATTTAGGAATTTCAACGGCTGCTTATAACAGCAAAGATTACAAAATGAAGGCTAGGTATTTCAGAGAATTGCATGTGGCCTTCATTAGACTGGGAAACACTGATGTATTTCTTTTGAAGGAGAGCCATCACTATGGTTTTCCATTGGTTTTACAGAGATGCTCAATGTAGTAGATGATATCTGCAATTGGGAAAGGGTGGTTTTATAACAGATGACTACTTGATGAAAAAGATCCAATGTCAACTCCTTATTGTAAATGGAGACTCCTTAGCAAAATAGTGTCTCGAAGTTGAAGACAGTGTGGTCATTTACTATGACAAAGTTGGTTCACACTCCTATTGAAGTGAGGTAGATGGAGAACGCTGGCCAGAAACATCGACCCCACCTAAAAGTGGGAAAAGATGCAGACAACGAAGAAGATTGAAATGAGATATATGTGAAAAACTTCAGGGCAGTTGGAGAGCACCGAGAACATGTCTATGCAGCTGAATTGCTGGAATCATAATGGAGTCTCTGACCGCTGTCAGACCAGCGCTGCCGTTTTTCTACACAACACTGTGGAATACTGAGTGTTGCCATCACACAGAGCTGCCATAAATTCGTAGCTGCTGGTGACGTCAAATTTCCCTCCGTTTTCTATCCCATCATGATTGGTGAAATAAGCTTTATTTCAAATGTAGATTTTTATTCTACATGACGTGGAATTATCCACATCATATTAAAACCTAAAGTTACACTGATTTCAAGTATTTAGCATTATTTTGATGAATTTACATAAATCAACATATTTTACCATAATTTTTTCATATTTTTCTTCCTATTCATGCACTGATTCATGCTTCAAGGGAAGGACTGTGGATGTAGAAAAAAATTTTACAGTCAGTTGCCAGATGTCACAATATTTCTACAGTAGCAGACAAAATTCCACGAAACGGCAGCCCTGTGTCAGACCTGTATTGGCTGCCGGTTGCTAGAATCTTGATAATTCTTCATTAGCCGTGATCAGTTTTTGCCAGAATCTTACCCCTACTAAAAGACAAAGATTTGTATTCGCATAAGAACAAATAGACGATACTTAAGGTTCATGCCACAGAGGTTGTGGTAGAAAATGGCATTTTGGTTGTTTTATAATATTGAGATAGTAAGAGAGAAAAGGTTTCAAATACCTTTCTTAGTGACCATCTTGAAGTGATGGTTATTTTAAGTATGTAATAGGGCAACAGCTTCTTCGTCAATTCTTATCAGGGTGAATGTAAAGTGTTCAACAGGTGCAAAAAGCTATAAACTTTTCTAAGGGTGAACAACACACAAGCAATGCATGACTGAATGATGTAAACAAGGAAATGTTAGGAGTAAGTCAATCATGCAACTAACGAGTCTGATCTTCAGTTACAACTTAATCATTCATATCAAGAGTAACACTGAGTAACCTCCAAAATCTAGTAGGAAATAATGTGACCAGCTTTAAGGGGAAGCACAATGATTTAGCTGTAATGGTTAAGTAAATTGGTCAGTGAATATAACCTTTACATCTACAATCTACTGTGTACAGTGGTAGCCTAACATAATAGCAGTTCATCAAGGCCAATAACAACATTTAAAGTTTTTTAGTGGATTATGTATGTAGTATGATAAGTTTTCAGACGTGGTGCAGTTAATGCATACCTTGCCACATGTTGAAGACATTCAATGTGGATCTGTTGTTTGCTTGTCCTTTGTCTGGCATATCACTGCTGTCTTTTTAAAATGAGACTGGCTGCAGGACTACCCATTTGTTAACACTCATTCCATAGCCTACACAGTATACCAAGGGTTTCCAGTTTAGCTGGTGGAATTTTGAATTTCTTTAAGGTTGACTTGGCTTGGTCTTTACATCTCTTGTGGGTTCCAGGTCTACGGAGGCGGTTTTTTTTAGTTAACTATAAATTTATTAGGGTTGCCAAGTCTTTGATGGTTGTGTTTATAGTTGGCAGCATGAAAATTGGTAATTGGAGTTATTCTTCAGACATATGTACTACATGATCAAGCCAGCATAGTTGGCTTTTGGTTTCTGTACTTGTGCATCCCATTTTTTCCAGAATCTCCAATCTTTTCAAGTGAAGGCCATAATTTACTACAAACAGGAAATATGAAAATGTTCAGTGGCTTCAGTAGGGACATAGAGGAAAGTTGGAATACATAATGAGTCATGTATATACTTTAATTTTAGGGGTCAGTCTTTGGTTTTAGTTTGGGAAAACCCTGATCAGCCTGCTACTAGTATGTGAAGCAAATACTGCTCAAATTGGTTCTGCAAAAATGTAGTCCTCCTAATTCCACATACTGTATGTAGAACTTGAATTGAATCCTTGTCAACTAAAGAAACCAGAACAGGGCACTGTCTTTCACTGTTTACTTTTCAGATACAGACTCAACTTCAGACAAGTTATTTTACTTTAGAAGAGGATTTGCTAAAGGTAAAACCGTTACACTGATAGTTAGTTGGGGCTAAACCTCGTATTAAGTAATGGGATGACGGATAGTATGCTTAAACGGGCCTCAAGATGTGCATGAAACAGCAACCAAAGTGATTGATAGCACTCTTTTTACAGTAACTACCTGCTATAATATATTGAAGAATTAACTTCCAACTTCGTGAGATATAACTACGGTTACTGATGTTATCACAAAGATGGCAAACCATCACCAACTTTCAAAACAACACAGCATTATCAATACAAATTGGATAATGCAAGGACATCACCTGGCATATCTTCTCCCTCAGGCTTGTGCAGATTTAAAATGATCTCCGACTGTAAAGGAAGGCTTTATAGCATCAGCTCCCTTATCAACAAAACACTGCACTGGCTTTGAAAGACAGGAGTGTTAAAGTAATGGAGTCCCAGCTTGCCTTAGCCTTTCATTCTGAATTTCAGTCTAAATCAGATCATCCTCCATTGTCATCTATAACTGCACACCTACAGTTTAGTGTCGTGTACCCGACTATAGTCAATTCTTTTTAGTGAGGCAGATTTGCACCGACTCGCAGGGGTGCCGTTTTCGCTCAGAAAAGTTTCCTGATCGCTGATTGGTTGGACAAGATAATTCTAACCAATCAGATAGCAGGAAACTTTTGCGAGCTAACTGGTCACCGCTGCGAGCCGGTGCAAATGCGCCTCATTAAAAAAAATTGAGTATAGTTCACTGCATTGGAAAGGGAACTGCAGTAGGGGATATGTGAGAAGGATGAGGGGATCGATAGTTGAATGTTTGTAAAAACTGCTGTTAAAGGATACTTTAGAATTCATCAGACAATTTAATGTTGGATCGTTCTTGAGATATGGCTTTTTGTTTTTTTGCTTACTCGTACACATGACAGTTCGTCATATCCATTTCACATTCTCCTCTTTTCTCGCATATCTCACAGCACTGAGCATACTACAAAGTGGGTAGCTACGGAAATTTTTCAATGGCTGTTTGTTCACATTGTTAGGGTAAAGGTATGGTAAGCATTTCTTCTAGGCGGAGTCTCTTAAATAAAACCAATGTGCTCTAGTCCTGGATAGTACAAAAACCTCTGTAACATGACTTCACTGTCTAGAGTTGGAATTCTCTTACCGGAAGGTACAATCAAGCACAATTTTCAGTCAATTTTTTTCTCATCATATTTGATCTTCATTTTAAAATCACCAGTACTTTACTCTCCTCTGTATATACAGTAGTCACATTCAGTGTGTTATTATCATTACTTTGTTATTTCTCTTTTACAGTTTATTCTTGACTGCTTTACATCTTTTTCCATCCTGGGCTTCTTTCCATATTTGGGACTTAGGGCTTGTAAAATTCTGTCTTTCCTATGTAGGCTGCAAGAATATAAAAAATCTCATCTGAGGGTTGTGCAATTTCCGTACAGTAGTTCAGTTCCAAGAACAGTTAAACGTACGAATATGACAAATTCGTAGATAATTTGTATTTCTCCTAACTATACAAACCTTAGCTATTTAATAGGGGTATTACTTTTGACGTAGCTGAAATGACGAGCCATTAAAATTTAACGAGGGTTTACTACCCACACCGCTAGTTAACGGGGTAGGGGAGGGTAGCTTGACCCCCCCCCCCACACACACACACACCTGTGCTTGAACTCACTTTGCTTGGAGGTAGGACTTCAAGGGAGATAGGGCTGACGGGCAAGTTTGGTTAAATAGCTAAGGTTTGTATAGTTAGGAAAAATACAAATTATCTACGAATTTGTCATTGTTCCGTAACTGGAATACAAACCACGCATTTAATAGGGGTAACTCACCCATTAGGAAGGGTGGACGTCCCAGCCAGTACTGGCTTTTGGCTTTGCCCGGGGGCTCGTTATTTGAGTGTGTAAGCACCCAAGAAATAAGGAGTCCCTGCACCTCGCTAGAACCTTGCTACGCAAGGATTGCGGCCTACGCAAGGATTGCGGCCTACGCAAGCTGTGTGTGAAGGTATGAAGAAGTGTGATTCGTCCTAGGAAGTTGTTCTGAAGTTCTTTAGATGGAAACTTGTAGACTAGGACTTTCCCAATACCACCTCGTCAGGGTATGGGGATGTAACAGTATTAACTTAATACTAGGAACACAAGGGAGCATGGTTTACCTGCAGTGGTTTGAGGTCAGCTATACAGTACAGAGAACCCAGGATGCTGCTTTCCCCAAGAGAGGGGATGATGAAGAAAAGAATAAGGGCCAGTCAAACCTTTTCATTCATGCAGACTAAAACTGGGTAACAATGCCCTCAACCTTCTGCTACTTGTCCAATAAGGAGCTTGAGGTTTTAAACCAGCTGTTGTGCAGCCACCACAGGGCCGATAGAAAACGTATCGAGCCTCCTGTGGGTCACGTCTTGCAGGTAGTGGGCTGTGAACGTTGTCTGACGCTTCCACACCCCTGCTTGAAGGACCTGCTTCACAGAGAAATTTCTTTTGAAGGCCAGGGACGTAGCTATGCCCCTGACATCATGTGCTCTAGGGCGACATGACGGAGGAGGATCTGGATTCAAGGCCAGATGAATGACCCTACGAATCCATGCAGAGATGGTGATCTTGGTGACCCTCCTCTTAGTCCTCCCTGTGCTGATGAATAATGCTGGCAAATGAGGACGGACTGCAGCTGTTCTTTTGAGGTATAGCCTCAAACTCCTTACTGGGCATAGTAAGAGATGGTCTGGGTCATCTGTTACAGGGACGAAGCTGAACGTTACCTCCCCCCATCCCCTTGAATGAGCGATGTCATACGAGAGACCATGAAGTTCGCTAACACGCTTGGCCGAAGCCAAAGCTAGCAGGAACACCGTCTTCCAGGTTAGGTGGCGATCTAATGCCTGGCGTAATGGTTCATAGGGAGGTCTCTTAAGAGACCTGAGAACTCGAACCACGTACCATGGAGGAGGTCTCACTTCCGACTGAGGGCAGGTAAGTTCATAATTACGTATGAGTAGAGAAAGTTCTAGCGATGAGGAAATGTCCATTCCTTTCAGCCTGAAAGCTAGACTTAAGGCTGAGCAATAGCCTTTCACTGCCGAGACTGAAAGGCGCATTTCTTCCCGCAAATACATGAGAAACTCCGCTATTGTTGGAATAGTGGCATTGAGTGGAGAGATACCCCTTCCATGACACCAACCACAGAAGACTTTCCACTTTGCCTGGTAGACTGCTGCGGATGACTTTTGCAGATGTCCAGACATCCTGACAGCAACTTGCTGCGAAAATCATCTCTCAGAGAGGAAATGCTGGATAGTTTCCAGGCGTGAAGTCGTAGCGAAGCTACGGCTTTGTGGAAGATGTTGGCATGTGGTTGCTTGAGCAGATTCTGCCGTGGAGGGAGTTCTCTTGGTAGCTCCGTTAGGAGTTGCAGAAGGTCCGGGAACCATTCCGCGTGATGCCATAGCAGAGCTATGAGGGTCATTGAAAGATTGACCGATGTTCTGGTCTTGTTGAGCACCCTCCTCATCAGACAGAACGGGGGAAAGGCGTAAACGTCGATGTTGTCCCACCGTTCTTGGAAAGCATCTTGCCAGAGAGCCTTGGGGTCTGGGACTGGGGAGCTGTACAGCGGGAGCCTGAAGTTCAGGGCTGTTGCCAACAGATCCACAGTCGGAGAACGCCACAAAGTCAGGACTTTGTTGACTACTAGATGATCCAAAGACCACTCGGTAACTCACTATCTGAGATGCTCTGCTCAGATTGTCGGCGAGCACATTCCTTCTGCCTGGAATGAAGCGTGCCGATAGCGGTATCGAGTGGATTTCGGCCCATCTCAGTATCTCTACTGCTAGATGGGATAGCTGCTGCAAAAAAGTACCTTCTTGTTTGTTGATGTAAGCCACTACTGTGGTGTTGTCGCTCATTACCACCACAGAGTGACCTGCCAGGTATTGTTGGAACTGTTGAAGGGCCAGGAAGACAGCCTTCATCTCTAGGAGATTTATATGGAGATACTTTTCTGACTCTGACCACAGGCCTGAGGTCGTGTGGTGCAGTATGTGGGCCCCCCACCCTTTCTTTGAAGCGTCCGAAAACAGCATCAAATAAGGGGGGAGGGCGAGAAGGTCCACTCCTTTTCGTAGGTTCTCGTCTCCCACCCACCACTGGAGGTCCATCAGTTCCGCAGGTTCCATAGGGATCAGGACGTCCGGGGAATCGTAACCTTGATTCCACCGGGACTTGAGTCGCCACTGGAGGGATCTCATCCTGAGGCGACTGTTGGGAACTAGAAGAGCCAATGATGAAAGGTGACCGAGGAGACGTAACCACGATTGGGCTGGAAGCTCTTCTCGTCTGAGAAAAGGGCTTGCAACCTTCCTCAGCCTTGCTATCCTGTCGTCTGATGGGAAGGCTTTGTGGAGATTGGTGTCTATAACCATGCCTAGATATACCAGTCTTTGAGTGGGAAGCAGTGAGGACTTCTCGAGATTTACCAGGATCCCCAGATCCTAGCAAAGTCTCAGATGTTTGTCCCGGTGTTGAAGAAGGGATGACACCGAGTCTGCTAAGATTAACCAGACGTCCAGATAACGAAGGAGACGGATGCCAATCCTGTATGCCCACGAAGATATTAGGGTGAACACTGGTGAAAACCTGTGGTGCTGTGGAGAGACCGAAGCACAGCACCTTGAACTGGTACTGTTTGTTGTCTAGGCTGAATCTTAAGTACTTCCTTGAAGACGGATGGACTGGGATCTGGAAGTACGCGTCCTTTAGATCCAGTGTACACATGAAGTCTTGCGGTCTCACTGCTAGTCTGACCATGTCTGCCGTCTCCATGCTGAACGGAGTTTCTTTGACAAACTTGTTCAGACCTGAGAGGTCGATGACTGGTCTCCAGCCTCCAGACGCCTTCTTTACAAGAAAGAGTCGACTGAAGAAGCCTGGAGACCCGTCGAGGACCTCTTGAAGAGCGCCCTTCTTCAACAGGGTCTGGACTTCTGCACGAAGGGCTTGCCCCCTTGCCGATCCCATGGCAAGGGAGCTCAATGACACTGGATTCGTCGTCAGAGGAGGTAGAGATGTTGTGAACGGGACGCGATATCCCTGACTGATTACGGAAATTGTCCAGGAATCGGCCCCGAGTTGCTGCCACCTGTCTGAGCAACTTTGTAAGCATCCCCCCACTGGTGGATATGCAGGGGGACTGCCAATCCTAGCGTTTGCGGCCTCAGCTGCTCCCTCTAGGATTCTTACCTCCCCTGGAGGACTTTTTGCCTTTCCTATCCTTGACAGGAAAGGGCTTAGACACCACTGTCTTCGCTGCTGTCGTTGATTTTGCGGTCTTAGTCAGACGGGACTGCTGGGGTGCTGGAGGCTTATAGGGCTTAGATGTCAATGCCCTATGAAGGAGGGAGTCTTGGTGAGACTTCCTCCACCTCTCAGCGGCCTGTTCCACGTCCTTAGGCTCAAACAGGATCGTTCCTTCTAAAGAAGAATGCCTGAGCCTATTGATCTCGGTGCTAGGGATCTTCTGATGGAATCTCTCAGCCACTGCATCCCGACGTTTCAGAATGGTGTTTGCCCACAAGTTCGAGACTTGGTGGGCCAGAAACTCGATCGTGCGAGTGCCTGAGAGAAGGAACGTCTCCATAGCTTTCCTGGTACGTTCTTTGGAGAAATCCTCAGAGCGTATCAGGATACCTAAGGTCCCTAACCAGATTTCGAGCCACGAAGTGGCTTGCATAGCACACTTTGCAACCTTCTCCTGGTTAAGGATCTCGGTTGCCGAGAACGAGACCTGCCGGTTGGAGAGTCTCTCAAGAGGGACACCCCTGGTAAGCTCTTCCAACGAATGGTGGAGAGGAAGAGCTAAACAAGGCTCTTCCAGGATCTCAAAGTACCTCCTCTGCTGTACGCGAGGAGGTGGGAGAAGCTTGTTGCCGGCATTGGAACGGTAGGAGGAGGACAACTCGGAAAGCTGTACAGCGATCTTGTCCCTGGTACTTTTAACCCCCTGAGACCAGGGCAGAGCTGCACTGGCCTTAGATGATTTCTGAGTACCGAATACGTGGTCCAAGACCGTGTCCTTGCCCTCTCGAGGAGGGATCTCTGGGTCAGCAAACCCATTGAGAGCCCTCATTAGAGTCAGAACTTGCCAAAACGCATGCTCTGACTCTTGCTGTTTTCCTCCTGACGTTGGACTTGCAGCGAAGAGTCCTGTCCCCAAAGGCTCTTCTTGGGGAGAGTCGCGGACGTTCTCTGAGTGGCTAGTTGGCTCCGTCCTTGGTCTTGTAGAGGACTTTGGTAAAGTCTTCGAGTCCTTCGACTCCTTCCTGGGAAGGATGTAGGACTCCAACATAGAAGATGGCAAGTTCTTTCCAGCCGCCACTTGGGAAGACTTCTCAGCGCGAGGCGGGGTTTCCCTCATTAGTGCGATGGGGGAAAGTCTCACCTCACATGATTCCTCTGAGGACGGGAAATACTCATCCGACAGGGAAGGAGAGAAAGTCTGGAGGAGTGAAAGAACCTGCCTTGAAGGCTTACGTGGAGTCAACTTAGCCCTTGGAGAAGTTACCGCGTCCGGAACTCCTCTTTTTCTCTTCAGAGGGGTAGAGACAGCCAAGGATCTGTGACCTAATTCAGAGAAAACAGGCTTGAACACCTGTGTAACTGCTCTGATTAGTGCACCGAACCAAGGTTATTGACTGATAGACGTGCTGTCAGACACCCCCTCTGAAGGGACAGGGATCGAAGGATCCCTGGGAGGAGTTCCCAAAGGTGGGTTCGCCTGAAAAGGAATAAGGATGCTGGACCCCTCTGGATGTTTCCCTTCCGCCGCAATACGCGCTGTTATGCGTTTGCGGGGAGAGGAATGCGGCGATGGTGACCTTGCCATGCGTTGTCCAGCAGCCTCGCGCGCGAAAGGATATTGACGCTCGCACAGGGAGAATACCAGGGGTCGCGTGCGGGAGACTGATGGCGCACGCGGGCGACTGCGAGGGATTGCGTGGGCGCACGGGTGACTGATGGCACGCAGGAGTGCGCGCGGGAGACTGTGGGCGCACAGGTGAGCGCGCGGGAGACTAATGGCGCGCGCACATGGGAGAATATTCGCGCGCGCGTGGGCGCGCAGCATCAGGGCATTGAACACGCGGGCGAGAGCTCGCGCGCCCCTGAAGAAGCCGTAGAGCGAGCGCGTGCAGGAGAGATACCCCTGGCACGCGGGCGCGCAGTTGAAGCCTGTGTCGGGAGAGGATGGGCGAGGGCGCGCGGGGTGCCCGCGCGTATCCTCGTGGACGCGTGCAGGAGACTGCGTGTGTCTGTGCGATGGCGAGCGCTGGCAAGTAGGCGAGCGCTGGCGCGTGGGAAAAGTCAGAATAGACTTCCCAACATCGGCCAGATCCGAAGATCGTGGGCGCGCAGGAGAGATGACTGCTGTGCAAGGGCGCTGGCGCGCAGGAGATCACTGACGTGCAGGAAAACGCTGGCGTACAGGAGAGCGCTGGTGCGCCGGAGAGCGCTGGCGCACAGGAGAGCGCTGGCACGTAGGAGAGCGCTGACACGCAGGAGGTTGATGGCGCGCAGGTGAGGGATGGCGCGTAGCTGGGCGTGGGCGCGCTTGCTAAAGCAAAGCCTGGCGCACAGGAAAACGTGGGCGCATATGCTTTGCTTTGCTGGCATAGCGCGTGAGGGAAGTATGCGCTCGTTGGCGCATACCCCCTTGATGCCCTGTATTAGGGTTAGATGATGCCTGACGAGCGTAAAGGTCAGGTTTCGTCGGCGCGTAGTGCGCATCAGCACTCAAGAACGGTGACGGCAGGTCGGCAAGTCTGACGGGTGGAAGGTCGACGTGCCCTTTGAAAGGACGACCTTCCACCGAAGGGGATCGCGAACGATCCGCTGAGAGGTCCAGGACCAAAGCAGGAACAGTCGGTGATCGCTGATGAGGCTCCTCTGCGGGGGACTGCAACGAAGATGTAGAACCAAAGAGGCGCCTCCTCACCGCAGGTGAAGGAAGGCCTCTCTGGCGAAGAGGAAGGCGAGCCTTGCGACGAATACGCCCTCTAGGGGCCGTGGGATCAGCAAGCTGACCTTCTGCAGTCCTCCGAAGAGGAGTCTATGTAAGTGAACTCCCCCGAGGGGGAGAAACACCTGCAGGAGAGACTGTTGGACTTAGTTTCTCCCTCGTTGGTCGAACAGGAGAAACTAAGCCTTCAGCTACTGTGCGGGAAGAGGCAGAGGTAGTAGGAGATACCGCATTGGATACCTCTGACACCACAACGTCGACAATCGACAGGGGATCAACCTCTGCCGGAGTCGGTGATTGCTTGACAGCGGCACCCAATCGGATGTAGTCAGGTAAGACTTCCTTGGAGGGCGAACCCTAGAGCCCCAAGGAAGACCAAAGCTGAAAAAGATGGATTAGTGATAAATCCTCCCCCGGGGGCAGAGGTGGAGCTGCCTCGCTAGGGGAGGCAACACCATCTCTCGAACCCCGAGTTTGGGAAACAGTACCACGGTCTACGCTACCACTCGACAGTCTCTCGAAAGAGACCGATCGAGTGGGAGCTTCAGAGGAGGTTTGAGCAACGGAAGAAGAGGCCTTGGGTTTTTCTCCTTTCAAAGAAACCTTCGAAGGAGAAATATCCCGTTTGGACTTGTTCTTCCGTCGCCGTGAAAACCTCTCCCACTGGGAGGTAGACCACTCCCTGCACTCACTACACTTATTATCACTATCACACCGTTGACCTCTACAGGCAGGGCAAATGGCGTGAGGGTCTGTCTCGACCGCTGACATGAACGTTCCACAGGGGCGGTCGGGTAATCCAGGGCAGGTGCGCATAATAGCAGAGGCCAACTTCACACACAAAACTGTCAAAAAGAGAAAGCAAAAAAAGCATTAATGGCTGCCAATGAGCGGCGAGGATGACAGCAGACACGTTCGACTACCATCCGAGCCGGGAGCAAAGTGAGTTTAAGCAAAGGTGTGTGTGAGGGGGGGGGGGAGGGTAGCAAGCTACCCTCCCCTACCCCCGCTAACTAGCGGTGTGAGTAGTAAACCCTCGTTAAATTTTAATGGCTCGTCATTTCAGCTACACCGAAAGTAATACCCCTATTAAATAGCATGGTTTGTATTCCAGTTACGGAACAAATCACTGTATGTGTGAGTTGTGCATTTGACGAATGGGTTGTTCCATGAATTTCATAGATTGTTTTATCCTCTATGCAAATGTTTTGTGCAAAAACTACTGACTGCTATTTGAACATGTTCATCTGAAAGATTACGCTTGGAAAAATGAATGGTTTTCAGGTTTTGTGAGTTACAGACATATGGTGTAACCTTTGGTTTGGCATTAAGTTGTTAATTACATGCTAACACTTATCAAACGTAACTATTTCGAATGGAAGGGCACTACAGTACTGTACTGTAGTTTCAGTACTGTACTATACTGTAGTTTGAGTTACACTAATATCACTATTATTATACTTAGAAATATACAGTTTGACGAGATCATTCACTTACTTAGGCTGTTACAGGGCTCACTTGAAGGCCTTCTCCTTAAACAAATTTGTTACAAATAAAAAAATTGCTAACTCTAACAGTTGGGAGTAGGGGAATCTTTTCTTAGTATCATTATTGAATTTTTAAGTAATAGATTGCTAGTTGTTGTTGATGGGCACCATAATGTGTATAGGAAGGGGATATCTGGTGTTCCTCTGGGTAGCATTCTTGGCCCACTACTTTTCATACTCTACTGTATATGCATGATATGTGATTTGGCCTAGAAAACAAGCTTGTTGCATATGCAGGTGATAATAATCTCTTTGCCTCAATTTCATTTTCTGAATGTAGATCTGATGTTAATAGAGATTTAGCTAAAATTAGTGCATGCGGCATGACGTTGTACCCTATCAAAACTCAAAGTACGATTGTAAGTAGGTCGAGGTCAGTGGCTCCTCAACATTCAGATCTCTACATTGATAGTTTCTTTAACTATGTACAACTTTAAAATTTTAGGAGTGAATCTTGACTGCAAATTTACCTTTGAAAAACACATTCGGTCTGCTTCATAATTACAATAAAAATTGACTTATTGATAAAGTCTTAAGATTTTTTTGTTATCGTTCCATTCAGAAGAAATGTTTTAATTCTATCATTCTGCCTTGTTTCAAGTATTGTTCTCCGGCCTGGTCTTCAGCTGCTGACTTTCCTCTTTAATTTGTTGGACAAAAACTTGCAATCTACAAATTTTCTTATTTCTGATCTTGATATCAATCTTTGGCACTGTTGTAGTTAGTTGTTTATGCATGGTGGGTGAGATTCTTCATAATTCTGACCATATTTTGCATTCAGATCTCAGACTGCACCATCCCATACAAGGTATTAGATATGCACTTAATTCTAGCAGTCTTGCCTTCTCCATCATAAGGCTCAACACTACACAGTATTCTGGAAGCTTTATTTCAGCTGTTAACAGATTGTGGAATGCTTATCCTAATCAGGCAGTTGAATTGGTGGAACTTCTGAAGTTCAAACTTACAGCAAATGTTTTTATGTTGAACAGGCTGATTTAAGTCTCTCTTCATAGTTTATATATGACAGACCTATTTCAACATTATTAACGGTCTCCTTTAGATATTTTATATTCTTTATTCATTACTACTCATAAAGTTTATTAATTTCCTTATTTCTTTTCCTCAGTGAGCTATTTTTCCCTGTTGGAGCCCTTAGGCTTACACCATCCTGTTTTACCAACTAGAGCTGTAGCTTTTCTAATAATAATAATAATAATAATAATAATAATAATAATAATAATAATAATAATAATAATAATGAAAATAATAATAATAATAAAATAATTAAAATAATTAGAATAATTAGAATAATTAGAATAATAAAAAATAATAATAATAAAATAATTAGAACAACAACAATAACAACAACAATAATAATAATAATAATAATAATAATAATAATAATAATAATAATAATAATAATAATAATAATAATAATAATAATAATGGCATATGATATGGATGCTCGTTTTGGGTTCAGCTACAAAAAAATCAACATCTAAAAGTTGACAAATTTAGAATTCAGCGGATTCTGATTCATTACGCGAAATATTTTTTTTTTTTTTTTTTTTTTTTTTCAAATTAGATAGATATATGGGGAATGTTCAGTTTGGAATTTTTATTATCATTGAACATTCATTGTGGAATTATAAAGTTGTTCATACTATTTATCCATTCTCCTGTTAACTTTGATTTTATTTGAAATTGGACACTCACTGGGTTGGTAATTATTATTATTATTATTATTATTATTATTATTATTATTATTATTATTATTATTATTATTATCATCACTATTTTTATTTCTATTATTATTATTATTATTAATTATAAATTATTAATTATTATTACTAATTATTATTGTTATTTATTATTACTATTATTCAGCAGTATGAAGCTTCATCTGTGGTGGAAATGTGGGAGGTTGGGCTGTGGCACCCTAGCAGTACCAGCTGAACTCGGCTGAGTCCCTGGTTAGGCTGGAGGAACGTAGAGAGTAGAGGTCCCCTTTTTGTTTTGTTTCTTGTTGTTGTCGGCTACCCCCCAAAATTGGGGGAAGTGCCTTTGGTATATGTATGTATGTATGTATTATTATCATCATTATCATCATTATCATCATCTTCATCATCATTAGTATCTTTATTATCATTATCATCATTATTATTGTTATTATTGTTATTATTATTATTATCATTGGTTATTTTTATCATCAATTATTATTATTATCATTATTATTATTATTATCATTATTATTATTATTATTAGTATTATTATTATTATTATCATTATTATTATTATTATAAACCAATCACCAACCCTAGTTAG